>NC_090725.1:246584238-246596738 GCF_036898095.1 Palaemon carinicauda | reverse complement strand
TTTCCATCTTTTGGTTTTTTTTTTAAGAATAGCTTCGACTTCAAACACACCTAATTCATGCATGGGCACATCAAGGTCTTCGTCAGTTTCAGGTATATCAACCAAATTATTCCCTTCGTATTTCCTATTCATGACCTCACTAAATGTTCAATCCAACGTTACTTTTCTACATGTTCTTTTGTTATAACAGATCCATCTTTCTTTTTGATGGGTATATGCTTCTTTTATCCCGTAGAGATTTCATTAATAATTCCAAGAGCAATTCCTACATCAAAGCTACTCCCTGAATTCATAGCTTTGTCAGCCTCATCTGCTTTCCTGTCTAAATATTCTCTCCAATCATTCCTGATATTTCTTTGGACCTCACTATCAATACTGAAATACTTGGCATGCTCTGCCTTGTAATTTTCATTACTTCCTCGAAAACTTTAAGAAATCAATTTCTGTCTTTGTCTTCTTTTTATAGTATCCCAAGTATCATTTGATATCCATGGTTTTCTCCTTGTAACTGCATGTCCCAAAACTTCGTCTCTTAAAGTCTCCTAAGACTGTAAATCGATTCCTACATTCAGTTACAAAGATTTCTGTGCTCATCCTCCAGAAGCTTAGTTGTATCAAACTTAGGTATTCTACATTTCTGTTGGGTTCTTTCAGTTTTAATATTTGTGTGGCAATGGGGAGCTGGTGATCACTACCAATAACTGCACCTCTATATCTTGTTACATTTCCCAGGGTCCTCCTCTCTTTATCAATGGCTATGTGATCTATTTGATATTTGTAATTGCCACATGGTGAAGTCCTTGTATATTTGTGGATCTCCTTGTGCTGGAAAAGAGTACCTCCAGTAACAAGATCTCTCTAGGTTCTCACATATTATACTCTGCAGTTCTTCACAGTATTCATCTTTCCTTTCTTCAGAGGAATCATTTGATTCGCCTTGGAAGATGGAATCTTCGGGATCTTGAACCCTTCTGTGAAGCCTCTTCCCTTTTTGCCCGGCGGGCATGCTGTTATGCGTTTGCGGGGAGGGGAAGGGGGCAATTTTAACCTATCAAAAAGTTTTAATTCTTTTTGCGTCTTGCGCGAGTGCGAAGGAGAGTACTGGAGCGTTGGCGCACAGGATGCTGCTAGTGCTCAGTTTCTGCTGAAGCACCGTTTTTGGTGAAGGCGCAGAAAAGTGCTGGCGCGCAGGAAACCAATGCGTAGGGTGAATATACAAAGAATAGGCCACACTATTTGGCCTCTATTTTGAGGTAAAAAGAATAGGCCAGACTATTTGGCCTCTATTTTGAGGTACCTTACCTCTAGCATTAGAGGCTCTTTGACCTTTTATTTTGAGGTGCCATCCTTCCAACATTAGAGGATATTTAAGCTCTATTTTGAGGTGCCATACCTTTAGTATTAAGGGCTCTATGACCTCTATTTTGAGGTACTATAATCTTAGCATTATATGTTCTTTGATCTCTAATTTGAAGTGCTTTACCTCTAGCATTAGAGGCTCTTTGACCTCTTATTTTGAGGCTCCTTACTTTTAGCATTAGAGGGTCTTTGACCTTCATTTTGAGGCTCCCTACGTTTAGCATTAGAGGCTCTTTGACCTCTATTTTGAGACTGCTCACTTTTAGCATTAGTCTCTCTTTGACCTCTATTTTGAGGCTCCTTACTTTCAGCATTCGAGGGTCTTTGACCTCTATTTTGAGACTCATTACTTTTAGCATTAGAGGCTCTTTGACCTCTATTTTGAGGCTTCTTACTTTGAACATTAGAGGGTCTTTGACCTCTATTTTGAGGCTCCTTACATTTAGCTTTAGAGGCTCTTTGACCTCTATTTTGAGACTGCTCACTTTTAGCATTAGTGTCTCTTTGACCTCTATTTTGAGGCTCCTTACTTTTAGCATTAGAGGGTCTTTGATCTCCATTTTGAGGCTCCTTACGTTTAGCATTAGAGGGTTTTTTACCTCTATTTTGAGGCTCCTTACGTTTAGCATTAGAGGGTCTTTGACCTCTATTTTGAGGCTCATTACTTTTAGCATTAGAGGCTCTTTGACCTCTATTTTAAGACTGCTCACTTTCAGCATTAGAGTCTCTTTGACCTCTATTTTGAGGCTCCTTACTTTTAGCATTAGAGGGTCTTTGACCTCTATTTTGAGGTTCCATACTTTTAGCATTTGAGGGTCTTTGACCTCTATTTTGAGGCTCCTTACTTAAGCTTTAGAGTCTCTTTGACCTCTATTTTGAGGCTCCTTACTTTTAGCATTAGAGGGTCTTTGATCTCTATTTTGAGGCTCCTTACGTTTAGCTTTAGAGGGTCTTTGACCTCTATTTTAAGGCTCCTTACTTTTAGCATTAGAGGGTCTTTCACCTCTATTTTGAGGCTCCTTAGTTTAGCATTAGAGGGTCTTTGATCTCTATTTTGAGGCTCCTTACTTTGAGCATTAAATGCTCTTAGACCTCTATTTTGAGACTACCCACTTTCAGCATTAGAGTCTCTTTGACCTCTATTATTAATATATATATATATATATATATATATATATATATATATATATATATATATATATATATATATAAAGATAGATAGATAATTAGATAGATAGAGTTTCCAAAATCTATTACTTAATAACTTAGCATTATGAATTTATGTTTTTATAAATTAAGTGTCCAAAATTGCCTTACCATTTTTCAAGGCGAGACAAAATTGGACACTAGATATTCCATATTTTTTCATTCATTTTTTATTTTAAACCTTCTTTTAGCATCATCCACTAATTTGTTTTTAGAAAAAAGAATTTCAAGTATTATTTCTGAGAAACCTTAAAATGAAGGTGAGGCAATTATTGGACACCCATATTCAACAATTTATGTAGGGGTACTTAATACTTTTTAAAAACCAGACATACTAATATTTATAAAGTAGAAGGTTGGGCAATTTCTAATAGCATTATAGTTTTCGAACATTATAAATAGTTTTAGAGATATTGTATCTGTCCAATATTTGCCTTACTTGTCCAAAATTGCCTCTGTTCAAAATTGCCTTACCCTACTATATACCTAAAGGTGATGAAGATCTTGATGCGCCCATGAATAAATTCACAGTGCTTGAAGTCGAAGCTATTATTTAAAAAAGTCAAGAGATGGATAGCCCCTGGATACGATGGAATAATATTGGCCAAAAATTAAGTGACTCCGACATTACTAACAAGATTATTTTGTAGAATGTGGCGTGAAGAGGCAAAACCTGATGAATGGGAGCTAGAAGTGTTGGTGAAAATGGCAAAAAAGATCTGACTGATTGCGATAATTCAAAAGGCATCACACTATAACTAGGGTTATAGCCTAGCTTGTAGTAGTAATAATAATAATAATAATAATAATAATAATAATAATAATAATAATAATAATAATAATAATAATAATAATAATAATAATGTGGATGAGATCACTGTGAGGAATAGCTGGATATGGCTTGGCATGCTCTTAGCGCTCCCCAAGGAAAAACCTCGCCAAACTTTCAGCTGGGCTCCTCAAGAAGAGTTGGAAAACCCAGGCCGATATGGCTGATATGGCTGAGGACTATGAAGAGTGAAGTAGGAGATGATGAATGGAGTATTTATTTAAAAGCTCAAGATAAGAGAAGACTAGTGAAATCTAACCGAGTCCCTTTGGGTCAATGGACGTAGATGATGATGATGGCATATACATACATACATACATACTATATATATATATATATATATATATATATATATATATATATATATATATATATGAGAGAGAGAGAGAGAGAGAGAGAGAGAGAGAGAGAGAGAGAGAGAGAGAGAGAGAGAGAGAGAGACTATATATTATACACATCTGCATATATAGACAAACTCATGAATAATTACTAAAAGAAATACTCCCAGAACAATAGAAAGACTAACACAAACTATATCTTGTTATTTAAATGGCCTGTTCAACATACCTACGAAAAAATATAAACAAGAAAATTAAAAAGAGAAAGGCTATCAATGAAATTACTAGAAAAAGAGAATGTCTGAATGTATTCCCTAGCCAGTTAATTCACACCGGGAACTTCTAAAGAAGGCCAAATACATTAGAGGCCAGGAAACAGCCTTACATGTGATACAGTAACATGACGTGAGATGAACATCTGACGGAGAGCAACTTCTGTATATGTGGCATTCAGCCCATGATTAACACTGAGATGTTTCATTTAGTTATATAGAATGAAATCAAGAGGAGAAGGTGTTGGTCGCACCCAACTACTACACTTGCAACCCCCAGCAATAAAGAGAAAGACTAACAAAAACCTCAGACATAATTAAATATCAAGAAAAATAACAAAAAAGGATGATGATAAAAACGATAAAAACAATTAATAGACATATCAATGGGTAAACGAAAAATTACACATGGCTGTTAAGTTCAACATAGCTACTTAAGATTTCTCATGATATACGCTAAAATAGGGAGTAAAATGGCAGTTCATCACAGTGTCACCATTTTCTTTAAACACTACGTCCTTCACTACTAATACTAGATAGCACTCAATATCTTAATATTATGGTAATATGAAACTGCAAACTGATAACGGAGAAGGCGATAATGATTGCTATCCCTTGAGAAACTCAATACGTTACATTAATACAGTGACGATTCTATAAGGCAGCGTTCAACGCTCGGGAACTGCTGTTGTAAGTTTTCTTAAATGTCCTATTGAATCTTTAATCTAAGACAAATGACTAATTAAACTCTATGTAAAATGCATTGAGCACACAATAGAAATGGGTCCTTCTGATACGGGCCATCTATAAAACACGGCTCAAAAAAAACCGATCAATGTTTTTTTTTTCAGTCCAACAACCAAATGAACTAATAAAGTTATCATATACTCGATCATGAAATCAATTTGGCTAACAATGATAACTAGATTACATAAAACTATTTTGGACGCAATACTGGTAACGCATTTATAAACAACAGCCGTTTCATTTTTTTGAAAGTCAATCGCAGAAACCTAGTGTGGAGTAGCACCACCAATAATAATAATAATAATAATAATAAACAACAACAACAACAACAACAACAACAACAACAACAACAACAACAATAATAATAATAATAATAATAATAATAAGCAAAAGAAAACTCCTGACCACAGTACACAGGCAAGTTTCAGAGGAACAGAAGAGGAGATATATTTTCACTTTTGCTCTTGTGCTGGTGTGATCCCTGACACAAGTGGCGCTTTTAACTTTCGTTTTACCACTGTGGTTCAATATAACAAATATTTTTACCAGCTAGCTCCTAAATTATCAAAGATGCTCAACTGACTGATTAATAATTCGTTATCAAGCGTCAAATTACAATGGTCACTGGCACCAAGAAAATAAAAAGATAAGCAATTAAAATATAAACACACAAAGTGGGATTTTATGGTGAACTGGCTATATTAATAATAATAATAATAATAATAATAATCATAATAATAATACTATTAACAATAATTACAATAGCACCAATTATGATAGTAAAAGGCAACCGGAAGAGCCGGATCAAAACCCAAATTTAAAACTATATAGAAATAATTCAAAACCACTGAATCTAGTTCTAAAAAGATACTCCCTTTAAGAAAAGATTTCTCTTCTCTAAATGAGAATCAGAGCTCAAGATAATCATCCTAATGAGGCTTATCTTCCTCCAATTAAAAAAATCCAAGGATGTCCTGGAATAAGCTCTAACGAAGACTTTGACCCTCATGACTAAGCAAACGCTTTCTAATTTTCACGCAACGGATTTTCGTTATTCTTATCCGAATTAATTTCCTAATATAAATGCACATCTGAAGAAGGCTGGCAACATTTATATTGCACTTTCACGCTCCATCTACGCTATATTTGTAATTATCTTGTTTGGATATGTAATGGATTAAACCGAGAAACTAGAGTTACTAAGGTACTAGCAATACATAATAGTATGATAGTGATTGCTCCAAACTGTAGGCTTACTATTATACAGTAAACAGTATAAGCTCAGTATACCTATAAACAGGATTCTCCTCGAATGGATGGCCACCTCTGTAAGAGTCGAGCTTGACTCACTGGGCGGGTAATTCTTCTAATATTAATAAAAATCCTTGAATGGATAAATTTTGTTGGATTGAAACATCCATGAGAGAGAGAGAGAGAGAGAGAGAGAGAGAGAGAGAGAGAGAGAGAGAGAGAGAGAGAGAGAGAGACTATGTCAATAACAAGGAATAACTTAATTAATTGGAAAGCATAAACCCAATAAAGAACAATATTTTTCTTGATTACAGCTAAAAAACATTAATCGCACACAGTTACATACATCCATGCAATTGAAGTAGACACAAAGAGGCGCACGAAACAAAACAAAAATTAAAATTAAGTTTTTCTTTCATTTAAAATAATTATTCAATTATTCTGTTCAATCTACAACTACATGATTCGACCAATAGTTCAAAACTGTGCATACTTCCGCATGACCAATCAAGCTGTTACTCCTAAATGTTACCCGACATTTCATTTGATTCCGAGTATTTTTCTAGTTCTAAGATTTCAGTGTCTTTAAGAAACACAGGTTTAATAGAAAATATTTATATACTGTATTTATTTATCATCGGCTTTAATCTTTTATTTTTTTCATCAACTAGATTTAAAATGCATTACATATTACCTCTGTAGAAGTCGAATTTGAATCACTGGGCTAGTAAATCTAAACCCCCATAATAAAATTATTAGGCAACGGTCCTAACATCAATGTCCTAACATGCGGAGGCTGATTGCATGTGGGGGCCCAGACTGTGTGGATTTCAAGCACATGGAAGTCAGTCAGCTGAAGTCAGGAGAGGGCTAGATTGGACAAGATAGTCTGCCTACGTCATCAGACTCCTCATTGACGTCATCACGCTCTGAGGACCAGGAGTGTGTATTTTAAATACATGTGGCTTCTCAGTACATATTCAATCCCGATGAGCATAAATTCAAGAATCCATGTATTTCGCTGCACATAGATTTCAGGGGTGCACAGATTCCTGATGCTATAGTTCACACTACATATGGGTTCCTCATATGTGAATAAAGTGCATTCAGGTCGACGAAGCAGGAGCAGTACACAATGATGTTTCTTCCTCTATATTCTACATACAGTCAGCCCTCCTTACTCTCGGGGATTAGGTAACAAGCAGGTGCAAAAAGCAAGAATCTACGAATACTTGCTGCCATAAGGTGAATTAACCACTAACCTACCAACTCACTGCCCATTGTCTATGGGCGGTAGACTAACACACTAAGTAATCCACTATACAGCCTAACAGTGATTTTACTTAGTTTCTATCACAGTATAGGTCTAAGTATTGTGTTGACAAATGAACACATTTCAGTAAGTGTACACCACGTGTACATGCGTGTACTTCATACTCATAACACAAGTTATCGCCACTCTTATGTGTATATCTAATAAATACAGCAACGACAAAACATGACAAATTGGTAATTAATTTGTATTTTCCCTAACTATACAAACCTGAAGCTCTCTACAGTGGAGCTATATTTTGAAAATGGTGAAACTAGCTGTTAAGCTTTTTGTGAAGTGTAACTACCCTCCACTAGTTGGCAGAGGGGGGGGGGAGCAGGGATAGACTAGACCCCTGCCACAACAGCACTAGTAACAGACTTTCACTTTCTAATTGCAGCAAGCCTTAAGGTGATCGTAGGGTGGCAGGACCAGTATATGTAAAGAGCCCCAGGTTTGTATAGCCAGGAAAAATTACAAATTTGAAATTAATTTGTATTGTCCCTACCAATATAAACCTGTAGCTATTTATAGGGATTGTACTTCTGGCAAAACTGGAAGACTAGCCATAAGACTTTTAGTGGGCTGTAATTACCCATCCACTAGTTAGTGTGGGGGGGGTAGGGGGTAGCAAGCTAAATACCTCACCCCCACACCAATGTCTCGTAACTTTTGATTGCAAGCAAGACTTCTCGGGAGACGAGTGATGCAGGGCACAATTTGTATAAATAGCTACAGGTTTGTATAATTAGTAGGATTACAAATTACTTTCAAATTTATCATTTATTCCAACACTAAATACAAACCCTTCTGCTATTTATAGTGATGACTCGCCAATTTGAAGGGTGGAAGTCCAAACCAACTGGCTTGGTATTTGACCCAGGGTTTTCCCACACATGCTCTGCACATACCAGGGAGAAAACCCTGACACCTCGCTGAATTCCATGCAACACATGGTCAGTGGCTTAAGCAATCTATGTGCTTGTGATACTAGCAATGTGACTGGTCTAGGTAAGAATTTTCAGAAACATAGGAATATTTCAGAATCAACCATAGACATTACCCAATCCCACCTTGCCAGTGGGTATGGGACAGAAAAGTATAATTTCTATACTGGGTTACACAAGGGAAATTGCTTTACCTGCAGATAGGCGAGGCCATCTTGCAGAGGATTGTGGGTGCTGTTCCCCTACAGAGGGGTAGATGAAAGAAAGAAAGAGCCAGTCATTCTTACACATTCATCCCAGACTAATCCTGGGTAACCTTTGCCCACAACAATCTGCTACTTGTCCATCAAGGAGCCTGAGGTATTTTAAACCACTTGTGCAGCCACCACAGGACCAATGGAGGACGTCTCCATGTTCCTGTGGCTTATCTCATGCAGGTAGTGAGCAGTGAAGGTCGTTTGATGCTTCTACACGCCCGCCTGTAGGGCCTGTATCACAAAGTAGTTTCTCTTGAATGCTAGGGACTTCCTAATGCCCCTAACATCATAAAGCTCTGGGTTGTCGAATTGGAGGAGGATCGGAAGTCAGTGCCAGATCTATGACCTTGCGAATCCAAGCAGAAATGTGATGGTGTTCTTTGTGATCCTCCTCTTGACTTTCCCCGTGCTGATAAAGAGCGCTGACACTCAGAGGTGAGCTACTGCAGTTCTTTTGTGGTAATACTTCAAACTGCTCACTGGGCAAAGTAACAGTTCATTTGGATCACCAGTTACAGTACAAAGACTCCCAATCCAGAAGGGCAAGAATCTAGGATCCGCTACTCCCGGATTTTAGGTCTTCGCAATAAAGTCCGGGACAAAGAAGAGTATTACCTTCCCCCATTCCCTTGAATTGGCGACATCGTAGGAAAGACCATGAAGTTCACTAACTCTTTTGGCCGAAGCCAATGCGAGTAGGAACCATGTCTAAAAAGAGAGGTGCCAATTTATTGCCTGGTGTAATGGTTCATAGGGAGCACCCTTCAAGGACTGAAGGACGCAAATGGCGTTCCATGGAGGAGGTCTAAATTCCGACTGCGGGCAAGTAAGCTCATAACATTATATGAGGAGAGATAGCTCGAACGAAGAGGAAATAACTCCTTTCAGTTTAAGGCGAGATGAGGCTCAAGGCTGAGTGGTAGCCTTTCACCGCCAAAACTGAGAGAAGCATTTCCTCCCTAAGGTAAATGAGGAACTCCGCTACTGATGGAATAGTGGCATCGAGGGGAGAGATACCTCTTCCACGACACCAACCCCAGAAAACAGTCCACTTGGCCTGGTAGATTGAAGCCAAAGATCTTCGCATGTATCCAGACATCCTCTTTGCAACTTGTTGCAAAAAGCCTCTCTGAGAGAAGAGATGCTGGATAGTCTACAGGTATGAAATCGTAGCAAAGCTACATCTGTGTGGCTCTTTGAGTAGATCATGTCGTGGAGGTACCTCTCTCGGGATCTCTGTCAAGAGTTGCAGAAGGTCTGGAACCATTGCAAAATGCCATAGAGGAGCTAAAAGGGTCACGAGAGGTTGTTGGATGCTCTCGTCTTGTTGAGTGCCCTTACAGAACGGGGGAATAACGTAAACGTTGATGTTGTCCCACCGTTGTTGGAATGCATATTGCCAGAGAGCCTGAAGATCTGGGACTGGGAAGCAGTACAGAGGCACCCTGAAGTTCAGGAACTTTGCAAACAGGTCCACAGTAAGAGAACCCAACAAAGTTAGGACTTTCTTGGCTACTAGATGATTCAAAGACCCCTCGGAGCCTACTATCTAAATCACTCTGCTCAGACTCTCCATGAACACATACCATTTGCCTGGAATGAAACGGGATGATAGGAGCACAAGAGTTATCTTCTTTCCATCTTAGCATCTCCACTGCTAGATGGCATAGGGGCTGCAAAAAGTTACCGCCTTGTTTGTTTACATAAGCCACTACCGTGGTGTTGTCACTCATCAATACCAGAGTGATCCACTAGGAACTGCTGGAACTGTTGGATGGCTAGGTAGGCTGCCCTCATCTTTAGAAGATTCATGTGCTGGTAGCTTTTGGACTCGGACCAAAGCCTGGAGGCTGTGTAGTACAGCATGTGGGGCCCCACCCATCTTTTGATGCATCTAAATAGGGCATCAATTGCTCTGCTAGCAGTTCTTCTCGTCTGAGGAAGGGGCTAGCTACCTTCCTCAACTTCTGTACCCTGTCATCTGATGGAAAGACCCTGGAGGTTGGTGACGATGATCATACCGAGATATATAAGTCTTTGAGAGCAAATTAGAGATGGCTTCTTGAGGTTTACCACAACCCCCACCTTGGCAAAATGCAAAGATTTTGTCTCAGTGTTCAAGAAAGGTTGCCACCAAGTCTGCTAGGATCAGGCAATCGCCAAGGTATCTTAGGAGACGGATGCCGATCCTGTGAGCACAAGATGACACGAGGACGAATACTCTGAGGTGCTATGAAAAGACCGAAGCACAACACTTTGAACTGGTAATGTGTCTTGTCGTGTACAATCCTGAGATACTTCCTTGAAGACGGATGGACAGGGATCCGGAAGTATGCCTCCTTGAGATCCAGTGAGCACATGAAGTCCTGTGGTCCTACGACTTGTCTGACCATGTCTGTCGTCTCCACGTTGAATGGAGTTTGTAGAACAAACATGTTCATGGCTGAGAGGTTGATTACAGGGCTCTAGCCTCCAGATGCCTTTTTTCACAAGAAAGAGTCAATCTAAGAAGCCTGGGGATCCATCTGAGGCCTCTGGAGAGAGTCCTTTTCCAACATTGTCTGGGCTTCAGCCTGGAGGGCCTGCTCCTTTGTGAATCCCTTTGCATAAGAGCTCAACGGAATCACTGAGATTGTCCAGGGATCGGTCCCGTGCTGCAACCACCTCTGCCAGTTGCATTGCAGGCATTCCCTTATTGGTGGACAAGTGGGAGGATTGCCCATCCTAGCGGATGCAGCCTCGGCCGCTCCCTCTCCCTCCACAGAAGGACTTGGAGCCCTCCCATTCTTTGGCTGGAAAGGGTTCTTCAACACCTTTCTAGAGAAGGTAGATGTCCTGGTCGTCAGTGGTTTGGAGGTCTGCAGCTGCTGCTTCTGCAGAAGAGCTGTGCAATAGGGATGGGATGGCAAGGTCCTATGGAGAAGGGAGTCCTGGTTGGAATTCCTCCAGCGCTCCACCACCCATTCGACTTCTTTCGACCTGAAAAGGGAGGAGCTGTTGAGAGTGGAGTTCCTGAGCCTAATTACTTCTGCATAGGGAACCTGCCAATGAAATCTTTCTATTATCGAGTCTCGTTGCCCGAGTATGTCATTCGCCTACAAGTTGACCATCTGGTGGGAGAGAAACTTTATTGTTCTGGTCCCCAACTAAAGATGCAGAAAAGGTGACACAGTCCAGACAGTCTTTCAAAGGAGACTCCTCTAGAGTACCTATTTGAATAGTCTAGAGGCAAGGCGGAAAGGGCTAATCCGAGACCTCATAATATTTCCTCTACAGCACAAATGTTGGCAAGAGTAGCTTCGAGGACAAGCAAAGCAGCAATGGCCTTGGGAGGTTGCTAAGTACTGTATACATGGTCAAAGATGGTGCCCTTACTCTTTAGAGGGGCCATCGTTGGGTCAGCTAGCCCGTTGATGGTCCTCATGCAAGCCAAGACCTGCCCAGAGGCATACACTGGATCCCTCTGTTCTTCCTCCATGTACTTAAGACTAGCAGCCCTTGGGAGATAGTCATAATCATTATCTTGGTCGTCATCCACTCACAAGCTCTCACCCATAGGAGCCTGTGGTGGGTCAAGGTCATCAACCAATAAAGTTGCTGCTGGAGGCTGCTGAAGAGGTCCTACAAGACCTCTCTTGAAGATGATATGCCGCCTGGCTGCAGTGCTCTTAGGCACCTTCTAGGCATCCTTCATCTTTCTCTGAACTGGAAGGAATTCCTACCAGCAGCGATGGTCTGGAGGACTCCTCCCACCTGGAAGACGGCTATTCTTCGTTTACTTAAGGAACTGCCGTGGGTTGTTCCATCTCCTTGAAGATAGGTCATAGCTCCAGAGGGACTACCTATATAGGCGATCGACGAAAAGTAGACACCCCAGAGAGCCCTGGCTTGTCCTAGGTTGGTGGGTATCTTCTGGAGGAGAAGGCGGGTGCCTTGTTCTCCTCTTCTTAGACGTCAGCACCGGTGTCATTTGGACTTGCAA
>NC_090725.1:246531738-246579238 GCF_036898095.1 Palaemon carinicauda | reverse complement strand
TTCATTCATGCAGACTAACACCGGGTAACAATGCCCTCAACCTTCTGCTGCTTGTCCATTAAGGAGCCTGAGGTTTAAACCAGCTGTTGTGCAGCCACCACAGGGCCGATAGAAAACGTATCGAGCCTCCTGTGGGTCACGTCCTGCAGGTAGTGGGCTGTGAAGGTCGTTTGACGCTTCCAAACCCCAACTTGTAGAACCTGCGTTACTGAGTAGTTTCTCTTGAATGCCAGGGACGTAGCGGTGCCTCTGACATCGTGTGCTCTAGGGCGACGTGACGGAGGAGGGTCTGGATTCAGGGAATGGTGGATGACCCCGCGAATCCATGCTGAGATAGTGTTCTTAGAGACCCTCCTCTTCGTCCTTCCTATGCTCACAAACAATGCTTGCACTCGAGGACGAATTGCAGCTGTTCTCTTAAGATAGAGCCTCAGACTCCTTACTGGGCAGAGTAGGAGATGTTCTGGGTCATCTGTTACAGAACGGAGATTCAAAATCCGGAAGAATCGAACCGGGGACCCGGCACTTCTGGATTTCGAGTCTTAGCCACAAACTCAGGGACGAACCTGGATGTTACCTTTACCCATCCCCTTGAATGGGCGATGTCATACGAGAGACCATGAAGTTCGCTGACTCGCTTGGCCGAGGCCAAAGCAAGTAGGAACACCATCTTCCAAGTCAGGTGGCAATCAGAAGCCTGGCGTAATGGTCCGACGGAGGTCTCTTAAGAGACCTGAGGTAAGAACCACGCTCCCTGGAGGAGGTCTCACTTCAGACTGAGGGCAGGTAAGTTCATATCTTCGTATGAGTGGTTCCAGCGAGGGGGAAATGTCCATTCCTTTTAGCCTGAAGGTAAGACTTAAGGCTGAGTGATAGCCTTTCACTGCCGAGACTGAAAGGCGCATCTCTTCCCGCAAATACACGAGAAACTCCGCAATTGCTGGAATAGTGGCATCGAGTGGAGAGATACCCCTTCCACAACAACAACCACAGAGGACTCTCCACTTCGCCATGGGTAGACTGCTGCGGATGACTTTCACGGGTGTCGAGACATCCTTTCCGCAACTTGTTGCGAAAGACCTCTCTCTGTGAGGAGATGTTGGATAGTCTCCAGGCGTGAAGCCGCAGTGAGATGTTGGAGTGTGGTTGTTTGAGTAGCTCGTGTCGAGGAGGGAGTTCTCTCGGGAGTTCCGTCAGGAGCTGCAGAAGGTCCAAGAACCACTCTGCATGATACCATAGCGGAGCTACTAAGGTCATTGACAGGTCGACCGATATTCTGGTCTTGTTGAGCACCCTTCTCATCAGACAGAACGGGGGAAAGGCGTAAACGCCGATGTTGACCCACCGATGTTGGAAGGCATCTTGCCAGAGTGCCTTGGGGTTCGGGACTGGGGAGAAGTACAGCGGAAGCTTGAAATTCAAGGCTGTCGCAAACGGATCCACTGTCGGGGAGCCCCACAAAGTCAGGACTTTGTTGGCTACTAGACGATCCAAAGACCACTCGGTACTCACTATCTGGGATGCCCTGCCCAGACTGTCGGCGAGCACATTTCTTTTGCCCGAAATGAAGCGGGCCGATAGTGGAAACGAGTGGACTTCGGTCCATCTCAGTATCTTTACTGCAAGATGGGATGGCTGTTGTGAAAAGGTACCTCCCTGCTTGTTGATGTAAGCCACTACCGTGGTGTTGTCGCTCATCACCACCACGGAGTGAATCGCCAGATACTGTTGGAACTGTTGAAGTGTCATAAATACGGCCTTCTTCTCTAGCAGGTTTATGTGGAGGCACTTTTCTGATTCTGACCATAGGCCTGAGGTCCTGTGGTTCAGGACGTGGGGCCCCCACCCTTCTTTAGAGGCATCCGAGAACAGCATCAAATCCGGGGGGAGGACGAGAAGATCCACTCCTTTTCGGAGGTTTTCGTCTGTCACCCACCACTGAAGGTCCGTCCGTTCCGTAGGACCCATAGGGACCAAAACGTCCGGGGAATTGTGACCTTGATTCCACCGGGACTTGGGCCGCCATTGCAGGGACCTCATCCTGAGGCGGCCAATTGGAACTAGACGGGAGAGGGAGGAAAGGTGACCGAGAAGACGTAACCATGATTGGGCTGGGAGTTCTTCTCGTCTGAGGAAAGGATCTGCGACCCTCCTCAGCTTTGCTATCCTGTCGTCTGATGGAAAGGCTTTGTGGAGATTGGTGTCCAAGATCATGCCTAGATATACCAGTCGTTGATATGGAGGCAGAAAAGACTTCTCGAGATTTACCATGATCCCTAGATCTTGGCAAAGTCTCAGAAGCTTGTCCCGGTGTCGAAGAGGGGTCGACTCCGAGTCTGACAGGATCAGCCAGTCATCCAGATAGCAGAGGAGACGGATGCTGATCCTGTGTGCCCACGAAGAGATCAGGGTGAACACTCTGGTGAATACCTGAGGTGCTAAGGAGACCGAAACACAGCACCTTGAACTGGTAGATCTTGTTGTCTAGGCTGAATCTTAAGTACTTCCTGGAAGACGGATGGATTGGGATCTGGAAGTACGCGTCCTTCAGATCCAGTGTACACATGAAGTCTTGTGGTCTCACTGCAAGTCTGACCGTGTCTGCTGTCTCCATGCTGAACGGAGTTTGTTTGACAAATCTGTACAGAGCTGAGAGGTCGATGACTGGTCTCCAGCCTCCAGACGCCTTCTTTACAAGAAAGAGTCAACTGAAGAAGCCTGGGGAACCGTCGACGATCTCTTGGAGAGCATCCTTCTTTAGCATGGTCTCGACTTCTGCCCGTAGGGCTAGCCCCTTTGCCGATCCCATGGCATAGGAGCTCAACAACACTGGATTCGCTGTCAGGGGAGGTAGAGATGTTGTGAACGGGACGCGATATCCCTGACTGATTACGGAAATCGTCTAGGAATCGGCCCCAAGTTGCTGCCACCTGAATGCGCAACTTTGTAGGCATCGCCCCACTGGTGGACATGCAGGGGGATTGCCAATCCTAGCGTTTGCGGCCTCGGCCACTGCCTCTAGGATTCTTGCCCCCCCCCTGGCTTTTTGCACTTCTTGTCTTTGACAGGAAAGAGCTGCTGTTTGGACACCGTCGTCTTTGCTGCCACTGCCAATTTCGTCGTCTTGGACGGGTGAGGTTGTTGAGGTGCTGGAGGTTTGTAGGGCTTTGTTGTGAGAGCCCTTTAGAGGAGAGAGTCCTGATTGGATTTCCTCCACCTCTCAGCTTCCTGTTCCACATCTTTGGGCTCAAATAGACTCTTTCCCATAAGGGAAGAGTGTCTGAGCTTGCCGACTTCGAAGGCCGGGACCCTCGAAAGGAACTTTTCTGCCACCGCATCACGTCCTTTCAAGATCGAATTGGCCCACAAGTTCGAGGCTTGGTGGGCCAGAACTCAATGGTGCGGGTGTCCGAAAGGAGGAAGGTCTCCAGTGCCTTCCTGGTGCTTTCTTTGGACAGATCTTCGGATCGCAACAAGATGCCAAGAGACCCCAACCAGACGTCCAGCCACGAAGTAGCCTGCATGGCGTACTTTGGGACCTTCTCCTGGCTTAGGATCTCTGTCGCCGAGAAAGTCACTTGCCGGCTAGAGAGTCTCTCGAGAGGGACTCCTTTGGTAAGCTCTTCCACAGAGTGCAACGGAAGAGCTAGGCCAGACTCCTCCATGATCTCAAAATACCTCCTCTGGTGGAGGTGGGAAGAGCTTGTTGCCAGTAGTGGAACGGCTGGAGGAGGCGAGCTCGGAGAGCTGGCCGTCAACCTTATCCCTAGGCACTCTTCGCCCCTTAGGACCAGGGCACAACCGCACTGGCCTTAGCGGGTTTCTGAGTGCCAAAGACTCGGTCCAGGACCGTGACCTTGCCCTCATGAGGAGGAACCTCAGGGTCCTTGAACCCGTTGAGATGCCTCATCAGTCAAGACCTGCCAGAAGGCATGATCTGACTCTTGCTGCTCTCCCCCTGGAGAGCTGGCAGCAAAGTCTCCCGTCCCCAAAGGCTCTACTTGGGGGGACTCTTAGAGTCCTTCGGTTCCCTCCTAGGAGAGATACGGGACTCCAACAACGAAGTCTGAGGGCTCTTCTCACCCCAACACGGGACGATTCTCTTGCTCGAGGTGGAGTTTCTCCCATTGGTGCAGTGGGAGAAGGCCTCACCTCGGTAGAGGGAGCGCGCTGGGAAAAACCCAGTGGTCGCGCGCGAGAGACCGTTGAAAACACTCTAGCACGCCCGCGGGCGAGACTTCATAGGGTGAGCAGGAATCAGATTGACATGCAGGAACAGGATGAAGAGCCCGTGAGAATGTCGGCGCTTGTGCGCGAGAAAAGATCGACAGCACTTAAAGATTGACGGCGCTTCAAGATCGTCGGCGTTTGCGCGCGTAAGAGGGTCATCGGCGTTTGCGTGCGTAAGAGGATCATCGGCGCTTGCGCGCGTAATTAGATCGTCGGCGCTTACGCGCATAAGAAGATCGTCGGCGCGGGGAACCATCGGAGCCTGCACGCAGACAATCGTCGAAGCTTACGTGCGTAGGAATATCGTCAGCGCTAGCGCGCCAAAGAAAATCGTCTGCCAAGAAGATCGTCGGCACTTGAAGATTGTCGGCGCTTGCGCGCATAAGAAGATCGACGGCGCTCGAAGATCGTCGGCACTTGCGCGCGTAAGAAGATCGTCAGCGCTCACTCGCGAAAGAAGATCATTGGCCAAGAAGATCGTCGGCGCTTGCAGGCGTAAGAAGATTGTTGGCGCTTGCGGGCGTAAGAAGATCGTCGGCGCTTGCGCGCGAAAGAAGATTGTCGGCGCTTGCGCGTGTACGAAGATCGTTGGCGTAAGAAGATCGTCGGCATTTGCGGGCGTAAGAAGATCGTCGGCGCTTGCGCGCGTAAGAAGATCGTCAGCGCTTGCGCGCGAAAGAAGATCGTCGGCGCTTGCGCGCGTACGAAGATCGTTGGCGTAAGAAGATCGTCGGCGCTTGCGCGCGTACGAAGATCGTTGGCGTAAGAAGATCGTCGGCGAGCACGAGCGCGCGCGCGCTAGGATGAAGGGACAGCTGACAAGACGATCAAGAACTGGGACAATCAACACTGGAAGTTCTGGTGAGCGCCTGTGCGCTAACTCAGGAATAGTCCCTGGAACAGGATTCCTCTGGATGGAAGTCTCAGGAACAGCAGGAACAGTCGGCGAGCGCTTGCGCTCAATTGCGCGCGCAGGAAAACATTGGTGCGCAGGGGATACCTGGCGCTTAAGGGACTTACTCACAGTGTGAGAAAAGCCCCTTTTGCCCATAAGGGACCGGGGCCCGTTGGATAACGGGGTGCGTGGGCGCCCACAGCGTCAGCAGCCAGGAACGGAGACGGCAGGTCAGCAGGTCCAGGAGATGGCGAACAAACTGCAGAGAGGTCCCAAACAGCAGGCTGGTCTAAACAGGAACAATCCTCCGAGGAAGAGTCTCTATGAGTGGCCTCTCTCGCGAACGAGAGAGGTGAACACTTCGTAGAAGAGACTTGAAGACACTGGTGATGGCGCCCCTTAGGGCCGTTGGATCAGCAAGCTGACCTATAAGGAGCAATCCTCCGAAGAGGAGTCCTTATGAGTGGCCTCCCTCGCGAACGAGAGAGGTCACAAGACTGATCCTGCAGCTGCTCAGCCCCTTGAGCATAGCTGCAGGTGCGACCGCTCAGCCCCAAGAGCATAGCCACCTCCCTCAGAAGGTAAGTTACCTACCCTTGGAGGCGAACCTCCTTCGCGTTCTAAGATGAACTAAAGAGCTGACAGTTGTCACGGGAGAACTTCTAAGAGAAGGGAACACGCCCATGACGATGTCCTAGAGAGATGGCAGCAACAGCAGACTCCCCCGGCACCAACAGGGCAGCTCTGCTTCGTTGGCACACTTTAGGCAAACGAAGAAAAACTGCATCGTTAACTGGGAAAATAAAATAAATAATTAGTTAACAGAAATTTCCCCGGGAGGAACTCCGAAGAGAAACCCAGAGGGAACAGAAAACATAAGAATTACAAATTGAGTATGCGCCCTCCTCCCCCACTGACATTCAAGGGAGAAGGGGGAGGGCGGAGAACTGTAACAAAAACAGAATTATAACAGAATTATAATTATGTAATTCATCTAAGAGAGTTCGCAAATAGTAAGAACCACTGACTCCCGAAGGGAAGTGTTCTCCACAGAATGCTGACAAGTTAAAAAAACAATTAGATTTCATTAAAAATAATAGAGACAAATAAGCGGAATAGCAACCCAACCCGCACGGGAAAGAAGCTTCCGCAATAGTACGTAGTAGTAGTAAAAGGGTGAACGACCTCGAGTAGAGAGAGAGACCATAGTCAATCTAAACTCCCACGCTCCCTTCGCTGAGAATCCAAGTTTCCCGTAGGGAAGGAGGAACAGCGGTGAAAACAGATGAATGAAGAAAGTCCAGCGATGACGATTCCCCACGGCAGCCGAATTATCGGAAGCCGAAGGAACGACCGAAGGACCAAGGGAGGGGCCGCGCCCCATGACGTTAAACCGTGGTGGCCTGGTACTACGCCGGTGACGTTGTCGTACACTACACACACAGCACAAACACTGGAAAGGAAACTTACTATATTTCTATACACAAATATATACATAAACATAAAGAATGTTTATATATATATTAAGTATAAGAAAAAGTAAAAAAACAAAAAGCATTAATGGCTGTGGGAGCAGAGACGTCTTCCTATCACCCGAGCCAAAAGTAAAGTGAACTAGTTCACCGGGGTGTGAGTGGGGAGGGGTAGCTACCTACCCCACCCTTACCCCCTCGCTAACTAGCGAGGGGGTAGTAAACCCTCGTTAAAATTCTAATGGCTCGCCATTTCAGCTACGCCGAAAGTAATATGACAAATTCGAAGATAATTTGTATTTTTCCTAACCATACAAACCTTAGCTATTTACAAAGGGTTACCTTTTAGCGTAGCTGAAATGGCGAGCCATTAGAATTTAACGAGGGTGTATTACCCCCGCGCTAGTTAGCGGGGGGGTAGGGGAGTGGTAGCTAGCTACCCCTCCTCCCCCTCACACACAGGTGAATACTCACTTTCACTTAGAGGTAGGACTTGTCTTGGGGGACAGGGCTGGCGGGCAAATATGTGTAAATAGCTAAGGTTTGTATGGTTAGGAAAAATACAAATTATCTTCGAATTTGTCATTTGTTCCGTAACCGAAATACAAACCACGCTATTTACAAAGGGTGACTTACCCCTTAGGAAGGGTGGAAAGTCCCCAGCCATACTGGCTTTGGCTTTACCCGGGGACTCAGAATCCGAGTGAGTCGCACTCGAGAAAAGGAGTCCCTGCACCTCACATGTTCCTTGCTCCGCAAGGAACCATGTGGCCTACGTAAGCTTGTGTGTGAAGGAAGAAGTGTGACCCGTCCTAGGCAGTTGACCTGGAGTTCCAGAAGGAACTCTGGGTTAGGACGTTCCCAATACCACCTCGTCAGGGTATGGGGGACGTGACAGTATTGACTCAATACTCGGAACACAAGGAAGCATGGTTTACCTGCAGAGGTTCGAGGTCAGCTATGCAGAGACCAGGATGCTGCTTCCCCGTAGAGGGGATGATGAAGAAAGAAGTAAGGGCCAGACATACTTCTTTCGTTCATGCAGACTAAAACCTGATAACAATGTCCTCAACCTTCTGCTACCTGTCCAAAAAGGAGCCTGAGGTTAGACCAGCTGTTGTGTAGCCACCACAGAGCGATAGAAAACGTATCGAGACTCCTGTGAGTCACGCCCTGCAGGAAGCGGGCTGCGAAGGTCATTAGACGCTTCCAGACTCCAGCTTGTAGCACCTGCGTCACAGAGTAGTATTACTCAAAGGCGAGGGACGTTGCGATGTATCCAACATCGTGCTGTAGGGCGACGTGACGGGGGAGGGTCTGGAGACAGGTCGAGATGAATGTCCTTGAGTCCGGGCTGAAGAGGTATACTGGTGACTCTCCCCCCATGTCCTCCTTGTGCTCCCAAATCGGCTGCAACTGAGGACAAACTGCAGCTGTTCCCAGCGCTAACCTCTCGATTCCTTTACTGGCAAGAAAGAGAAGGTCTTGGGACATCAGACACAGAATGGAGACTCGAAATCTTGAATGAATCAGACCGAAGGGCCGGGACCCTCAGATTCTGAGTCTAGCCAACAACTCAGGAGCGAGCCTGAATGTTGCCTTCCCCTCTTCCTTAGAAAGGGGGGAGTAGTAAGAGACCAAGAAGATTGCTTACACACTGGCCGTGGCCAGAGTGAGCAGGAGACCCAAGGCGGAATACAATCCGAGGCCTGTCGTAAAGGGTCTTGAGAAGATCTCTTAAAGGACTAAAAGTCCGAGCCATGCTCCAAGTTGGAGGTCTTCCTCCGACTAGGGCAGGGACGATCGTAGCTTCGCATGAGCGAGGATAGATCCAGCGGGCAGGAAAAATTTATTCCTTTAAGCCTGAAGGTCAGGGAAAGGCTGAGCGACAGGCTTCATTGCCGAGAGCGGAAAGGAGATTCCTCCCGCCGAAAGGCAATAAGACCGTTATTGCTGGAGAAGAGGCCTCAAGGGAAGAGGTATATCTCCCACGGCACCAACCACCTTAGACTCTTCACTTTGCCTGGGAGACCCCTGTGGATGACTATCGCAGATGACGCGACCTCCGTACCGCGACTGTAGCGGGTTGTCTCTTCTTGAGGAGGAAGCGTAGTGTCTCCAGGCATGAAGCCGAAGCGACGCCCCGGTTCGGGAGAGATGTCGCAGTGTGGTTGCTTGAGTAGTCTGCGCCGTGGGAGAAGCTCTCCCGGGAGTTCCGTCAGGGGAAGCAGAGGGTCCAGAAACCGTTCTGCGCATAGTCCCAGTGGAGCTCTCCCATTGAAAGGTTGAGAGACAACCTGGTCGTGTTGAGACCCATTGTCCACAAACAAAAAGGAGGGAAGACGCAGGCGTCGAAGTTGTCCCACCATCACCGGAATGCATCTTGCCAGAGTCTCGGGATCTGAGACTGGGGGGAAGAATAGCGGAAGCTTGAGGTTCCAAGCTGTAGCGATCAGGTCCCCCAGACCAGCACTTGCTGGTTACCCAAGGTCAAAGACCCCCAGGTACACTCTCTCTACGAGGCTCTGCTCGGATAGTCTGAGAGAAACATTCCCCTGCCTGGAATGAGAGAGCCGATGGTGGTATTGAGAGAATCTCAATCATCCCGGTATCTCTACTGCGAGATGTGAAGGTGTGAAAATGCTGGTTAGAATGAAGTCGACGCGCAACGGGGCGACTCGGCAGGAGCTGTAGGATCTGAAGAGGGGCCAGACTAAGGCCCCTAAGCCTGCCTGAATGATGGAGAGGTATCCTTCAGGTCTTGACCATAGGCCTGGACCGGAACATGCCCCCCCCCCCCCCTTTCCTTTGACGAGTCCGAGAACCGCATCAAGAATGTGGGGAAAGGACGAGAATATCCACTACCATCAAGAGGCTCCATAGGTCCACACCCATTGCAGGTCTAATAGTCCCGCTGGTCCCATAGGGCCAGGGAGTCCGGTTAAACATTGCCTGAAGCCACCGGAACTTGGATCGCCCCACATGGAACTTATCCTGAGGCGACCGTTCGGACTATAGACGGGTCAATGAGGAAAGGAGAACTAGGAAACGTTCCAAGGTAGGGCTGAAAGCTCTGCTTGACTGAGAACAGGTACTGCGACTCTCCTCAGTCTTGCCACAGTCAACCGAAAGGAAGGCTCGGAGGATGTGGTAACAGAATCTGGCGTCCCCAGGTGGTCACCCATCCAAGTACCGACGTTGCTTAACCTCGCTGGACGGACGAGAAGCGGGGTTTCCAACGTGGTAAGGCCGTTGACTCAATATCATGGCCAGATACTCCAGATGTTGAGGCAGAGGAAGAGAAGGCTCCAAGCAAAATACCATGAGCCCACACTCATGGTAAGCATCCGGAAGCTTGTCCCGGCGCTGAAGAAGGTCGAACCCGAGCCTACCGGAGTTGACCAGCCCTCCAAACAGCAGAGGAGGCGGAAGCCTGCACCTGAGCGGCCAAGAGGAAGGCAGGGAGAGTTCTCTGGGGATAGCCACACTGCATCATAAGCAGGAATACTTGCAGTCTAGGCTGAATTCGACGAGCACCCTGGAAGATGGATGGAATGGAAACTGAAAGTACCCGTCCTTCCAATCCAGGGTTTAAGGAGTCCTGTTGCCTCGTTACCAGTCTGATCGATTCTGCTGGTCTACGCTGGCCGAAGTTTGTTCGACAAACTTGATCAGGGGTGAGAGGTCGACTATGGACATCCCCTCTCAGATCCTTCCTTACAAGAAAGGATCGACTGAGGGGGCCGGGGGTGAAGCCGTCGATGATCCTAAGGAAGACCTTCGCCTAAGGTATGGATCATTCTGCCCAACCGGGCAACTCTGCTGACGCTATGGCATAGAGGTTCAGAGACACTGAATTCGCTGAGAGACGGCAGGCGCGATATCCTTGGCTAATCACAGAGATTGTGCGGGAATGGGCATCGGGAAGCTGTCATTCGGATGAGTAACCTTAAGCATCCTCCCAGCGAAAAACCTGCAATCCTAGAGTTCGTGAACTCCTTTTAGGACTATGCCCCCCCGGGGGAGTCTCCCGTGCCATCTGTTCCTGACAGGAGGAAACTGCAATTGGACACCTTGTCCCAGTTGTCGTAGCCGATAACTTAGGCCGACGTGGTTGAAAGAAAAGGGCGCTGGAGCCCTGCAGAGTCTGGAAGAAAGCGCCTTGGAGGAGTGAAACCGGAAGTCGATTTACTCCGCACAGCAGCTGTCTAAGTCTCTGTCCTTGGGCACAAACAAACTCTTCTCAAGGATGGAAGGGTGTCTGAGGTCGTCAACCTCCACAGATGAGACACCCGAAGGAAGCCCTCAGTCAGCGCGTCCAGATGGTACAACATCGAGCTTGTCCGCAAGTTAGATACTTAACGACGAAAGGCCAAGGTGCCTGAGCTCGAGAGGAGGAAAGTACCCTTGATCTTCCTGTAGCTTCCTTGAACCAAACCTCAAGCCGTAACCGAGGAGGGAAAGAACCTGGTAAGCTCCCAGAGGAAGAGGTAAGCAGTCACCCCTTGTCCGATGGAGAAATCTCGAACGGGAAGCCCCCCCGCCAAAAATCCTTCCAGGGAATGACAGGGAAGGGTTAACCCAGGTTCAGGAAAGAGAAGTGTTGCTCAGATCTCCCTTAAGTTTCTCCTATTCTTGCAAGTGCCATGCTCTGTGTTTACGGGGTGAGGCCGTGTTCTGGAAATACGCTCCAGAAGAACTCGCCAGGCTGGTCATGCTGCGAAAACCCCATTGGGAATCGTGGTCGCAATCGCCCTGGAGCTCGCGCGACGGAAATTCCTGGTGGTCGGCGAGCGATAACCCATAGACGAGCAATGGATACTGCAAGAAATAAGCCGACATTTGTGCGAAGAAACACTGTAGGTTCGCGCGACGGAACACCATCCGTCCGCGCGATGGAAAAACCGTTGGTTCGCGCGTGGGCGAACATTGGAGAGCATGAGCGTAGACGTGCAGGCACGTGGGCGTGTGGGCGCGCAGGCGAGTGGTCGCGCGATTGCACGGGCGAGCGGTCGCGCGGGCGAGCGGTCGTGAGGGTGGGCAGGTGGATGAGAGCGAGTCCGAGGCGGCGAACGCAAGCGTTAGCGCGATGGCGAGGAAATGCGCTGCCGCGATGGCGAGGAAGACCGCTGGCGATATGGATCAACAAGCGATCGGTGGTGAGCTGGTGAGCGCTAACTCGCAGGTTGGCGATGGCGCGTTGTGTTATGCCAACGCGATGGTCGAGCAGTATGCGCAGGTGAGCGATCGTGCGTTGGCGAGCAGTATGCGAAGGTGAGCGATAGCGAGCAGCCTGTGCAGAAGGGCGATCGCGCGATGGTGATCAGCATGCGCCGGGTCGTGCGATGGTGATCAGTATGCGCAGGGTCGCGTGATGGTGATCAGCATGCCAGGGTCGCGCGATGGCGATCAGCATGCGCAGGTCGGCGGTCGCGCGATGGCGAGCAGCATCTACAGGTGGGCGATCGCGCGATGGCGAACAGCATACGCAGTTGAGGGTCGCGCGATGGTGATCAGCATGCGCAGGGTCGAGCGATGGTGATCAGCATTCGCGGTTGAGGGTCGCGCGATGGCGATCAGCATCCGCGGTTGAGGGTCGCGCGATGGCGATCAGCATCCGCGGTTGAGGGTCGCGCGATGGCGATCAGCATCCGCGGTTGAGGGTCGCGCGATGGCGATCAGCATCCGCGGTTGAAGGTCGCGCGATGGCGATCAGCATCCGCGGTTGAGGGTCGCGCGATGGCGATCAGCATCCGCGGTTGAGGGTCGCGCGATGGCGATCAGCATCCGCGGTTGAGGGTCGCGCGATGGCGATCAGCATCCGCGGTTGAGGGTCGCGCGATGGCGATCAGCATCCGCAGTTGAGGGTCGCGCGATGGCGATCAGCATCCGCAGTTGAGGGTCGCGCGATGGCGATCAGCATCCGCAGTTGAGGGTCGCGCGATGGCGATCAGCATCCGCAGTTGAGGGTCGCGCGATGGCGATCAGCATGCGCAGGTGAGCTAGTAGCTGGCGAACCATGTTCCTTCAGAAGTGTTGGAGAACGTTGGCGTGCCGGCTATAACACACGTGGGCGATCCGGAGATCGCCGAGAGACAGGTGATTGCTGGCGAGCTGATGATCGCCGACGAGCTGATGATCGCTGGCGAGCTGATGATCGCTGGCGAGCTGATGATCGCTGGCGAGCTGATGATCGCTGACGAGCAGAAGGCTACGCGTGGAAGCCTGCGCAAAGAAGAAGAGTCCTTGACCCCGACCTGAACCGAAGTTCTAGATCGCGAGGGCGAACGTGGGCGCGTAACAGGAACCAACAGGAACCGCAGGGATGATCATCTTGAAAGCGCTGACGAACAGGAGAGCGCTGATGAGCAGAAGAGCGCCTGTGTGCTAACACTGAGCAGGAGCAGGAGAGAACACAGCAGAAGGGCGCGCAGGGAAACCCTGACACGCAAGGGAAGAACCCCTGTGGGGGCAACCCTTTGCCCCGAAGGGATCGTTGTCCGCCGGGAGACTGATGTCCGTCGGAAGACCGCTGTCCGTCGGGAAGACCGTTGTCCGTCGGGAAGACCGTTGCCCGTCGGAAGACGAGATCAGACTGCTGTCCATCTGCACCAAGGCGGAAGATCGAGAAAAAGGAGTTGTAGGCTGCAAACGGAGATCCAAAAAGGCGCCTCAAGCACCCTTATAGGGAGATGAGAGGCCCTTACGACGAGGCGGACGGTGGGCCTTACGGCGAGGGAGGCTAACAGCAACAGCAACAGAAGAAACCTCCGAAGAGGAGTCTCTATGAGTGTACTCTCTCGCGAACGAAAGAGAAACACTTCGTGGAAGAGACTGGTCAGCCAGTGACCTAAAAGGAGCAATCCTCCGAAGAGGAGCTCCTGCAGTTGCCCAGCCCCTTGAGCGAAACTGCAGGTGCGACCGCTCAGCACCAAGAGCATAGTCGCACGAAAAAAAAGGCAAGAGAAGAACCCCCCAAAAGGGGAAAAACTCAAGCCTGGACAGGAAAAACTTCCCTCGGAAGGAAAGTTACCCGCCCAAGGAGGCAAGCCTCCTGAGAGTTCTAAAATGGACTGGAGAGCTGTCCGTCGTCACGGGAGTACTACCAGTAGAAGGAGACACGCCCCTGACGAAAATACAAGGGGGGAGGCAGCAACAGCCGAATCCCCAGGACTCAACCAGACAGCTCACACCGTTGCTATATTACAGAAACGAACTAGATCGGTAACTGTAAAAAAATAAAACAAATAATATTAGTACACATTCATTCCCCCGGGAAGGCTCCGAAGAGGAATCCCGAGGGAAAGGAACAAGAATTACACAACAGGCACGTGCCCTCACAACCACTTACACTCGCGGAAGGAGAGCTGTAACCAAAACAGAATTATAACAATTATAATTATGTAACTATGTAATTATGTGATTAAAAAATGAATGAACACTAAAGAAAGAACGAAAACCCCGAAAGGAATCGTTCTACAAGCTGAAAAACAAAAAACAACTACAATTAGATTCATAACTAATTGAGACAAACGTACGGCGTAGCAACCCCCCACACGGAAAGGAAGCTACAAGGGCGTAGTAACACGTAGTAAAAGGGTGAACGACCTCAAGAGAGAGAGAGAGAGAGAAAGACATAAGTCAAACTCGAACGCCACCCATAAAATTACGCCGTGGTGGCCTAACTGCCGAGGCCTTCACGTAGATATCGTACACTACACACACAAATCTGAAAAGGAAACTTACTTATTTCTATACTCAAATATATATACAAACATGAAAACATGTTTACATATATATTGAGTAAATGAAAAGTAAGCGATTAAGTAAAGACAAAACAAACAAACAATGGCTGCCAAGAGAGGACCAAGACAGAGACGTCTGTCACAGTCCGAGCCAAAAGTGAAAGTGAGTATTCACCTGTGTGTGAGGGGGAGGAAGGGTAGCTAGCTACCACTCCCCTACCCCCCCCGCTAACTAGCGCGGGGGTAATACACCCTCGTTAAATTCTAATGGCTCGCCATTTCAGCTACGCTAAAAGGTAACCCTTTGTAAATAGCGTGGTTTGTATTTCGGTTACGGAACAAACCCTATTTAAATAGCGTGGTTTGTATTTTGGTTACAGAACAATGTTGCTGTTATCTCTCAACTTCCCAAGCAGCGTTCTCTCTCCAGATCCGTTTTGTTTTGAGATATGCTTTCATGCTTTCTTTTGTACAATCTTCTCAATCTTTAACATGAAACGATTTTATAAGGTAAATAAACACAAGAACACCAGCTAACCTCCCCTTCCCTACCTAACCTAACCCAGATGCCATATCTTTTCCTATCGGGGTAAGAGTGCCCTTTCACAGCCATATCCTTAGCTTCGGGCGAAACTTAGTCGACAAGGATTTACCTTAATAGTCAGAATTTGAGCAATCATGTAAAAACAAGGACAACCAGTTGTTTAGCTTCAAAATAGCACTTATCCACAAAACTAGCCCTGTAATCGCTAGAAGAAAATGAACTGAACACGCTTCTAATTTAGTCTTCCTAACTTTACCAAGACATTTGCCAGTAATGTCAATGTGTCATCTGTACAGGAAATGCAATCATTCATGGCTTGGAACACTGTGGACACTTTACTTCTGATGGAGGCAGCATGTAATTATGTAGAAATTTCAAACTTTCGTTGTTACGACTTTAAAATAGTCTAATGGTTTTGTATGGGGTATATTCATAGTTAATACAGGTTGTAGCTCTGACTATATCGATGCCAAACTTTATACTGTAATACGAAAATGCACGTCCGACCGCTGCAGCTTATTCTCTACCGAATTTCAACGAAAATCAATCATATGGCATCATTAAAATGAAACTGAATTTAAATTAGAAAATTTGAAGTAAAGATCGGTCGGAAGGGGAGAGACAAACATTATTTTTTGTAATGCATGCATAGTGGGTCAAAGATAACTGCATCATTAGACGAAATGCCAGCCAAAATCTGATGTCAATAATAATTCATTATAAGAAGCTGCCGTGTTTCCATTTTTTTCCCTTACGCATATACACAGTTATTGTATTGAGAAGCGTTTTTGTTTTCATGTGTTTTACCCTAGTTCAGATAGAGGGAAATCCCATTGTTGCACTTAAAAATAATTTACAAGATTGGACAGAATTTGAAGAAAGGAAGCAGGGATGGAAAAATTTATGGATATAAAATAAGACTACAAATATGGGCCAAAGGAACACTGTAAAGTTGGAAGCGGCTATGGAGAAATTAATGAAGAATAAAAAACATGTAGGCCTAGGCTTAAAGCCAAGGGCCAAAGGAACATTACAATTTGCAAAGTTCATTTTGTACTGTAATGCCTACGGTGAACTAATTTTGGTTTTACTATAGTTATGGAAGGAAAAAGCTTTTCTACTAACATCCAGGTGTTTCCTACACCCATAATTGTTATTAAACAAGGGGGTCCAAAAACTCACGAATGGGGGGTTTGCCCCAATAATCATAGTCAGAAATACATAAAACGGTAAATTTTTAGTTTCAGCCAAATTTGGAAAAATGCAATAAAAATATATTTGTTGCATCAGAAATAGTGTGGTTTCAATGAATTTAACGTTTATTTTGACTGCAAACCAACCGATTTAGAGATTTACTATGTATACCCTAGTTCATCCCACCAATTATGGGGGACACCCTTTGGGAACCGGGGTTTTGGGTGGGGGAAGGGGGGGGAGGGTGTTGGGGCATTGAATGATATTTGCAATAAATGAATAATTAATGTTCCAGCACCCCTCCCCCATACCCCTAACTAGGCCTACCGGGGGGAGGGGGGTAGGGCCCCCCAGCGACCCCCCCTTAAAGCCACAGTAATTTTCAGGGCACCACAGAACCTAACAAACCCACCTAACCTAACCTAGGGGCCCTGTACCCCTACCGGGGGGGGGGCTTCGCCCCCCCTGCGACCCCCCCTTATGGCCAAAGTAATTTTCAAGGCACCACAGAACCTAACAAACCCACCTAACCTAACCTAGGGGCCCTGTACCCCTACCGGGGGGGGGCTTCGCCCCCCCTGCGACCCCCCCTTAAGGCCACAGTAATTTTCAGGGCACCACAGAACCTAACAAACCCACCTAACCTAACCTAGGGGCCCTGTACCCCTACCGGGGGGGGCTTCGCCCCCCCTGCGACCCCCCCCTTATGGCCACAGTAATTTTCAAGGCACCACAGAACCTAACAAACCCACCTAACCTAACCTAGGGGCCCTGTACCCCTACCGGGGGGGGGCTTCGCCCCCCCTGCGACCCCCCCTTATGGCCACAGTAATTTTCAAGGCACCACAGAACCTAACAAACCCACCTAACCTAACCTAGGGGCCCTGTACCCCTACCGGGGGGGGGCTTCGCCCCCCCTGCGACCCCCCCTTAAGGCCACAGTAATTTTCAGGGCACCACAGAACCTAACAAACCCACCTAACCTAACCTAGGGGCCCTGTACCCCTACCGGGGGGGGGGGGGCTTCGCCCCCCCTGCGACCCCCCCTTTAACCAGGGGTAAATTTGAATATATATATTTTGTTAAATCACTTCTTACCTTAAACGGAAGATGACGATGAAGATGTGGAAGGTTGTGGTTGACCCTCTTCTGAATCATCAAGTACTGGAATACGTTCAGATTTGGTACAATACCACACATGTCTATCCTCACGAAAATGTAAAGGCGAATCACATTTACCACACTGGACACTTAAAGGTAATACGGAATGCTCCCTTAGAAAACGATTCACTACTTCAGGAGTTCCATTATAATTCCCATGAAATCGGCCGATCACATCAAAATAGGAATAACGACATATTTCACACAACCGTACCGGAGGATCCATGACAGTAAAGTGACGTGTGAAGAAAATATAGAAACCGGAACTTTTGAAAACCGAAAACAAACGACAATCACGGGTTTCTCGCATAATGAAATAGGGAAAAAAACAAAATAGTATCGTTTACAATGTTATATTGCACGAAAAACAGATCCTTGAAACAAGACTGAGAGACCAATGAATCGTCCAATAATAACCCTTGAAAAGAACCCAGTAGTATTTTGATTGGAGGAGCGACATTAGTGGGAGGAGCAAATGCGCATTCAAGTAAATATTGTCACATTACGCAATGGGGCGGAGCCAAGTAAGATGAAAACAGACATACAAACGAACAAGAGCTACCTTGCGTGCCCATGGAAAGATATACACTAAACTTAGAAAAAGTCAAGACCTTCAATTCCTGAAATATTTTTTTTCTCTGTAAGTATGCATTAGCGACAATAATGTATTGAGAAGAAGTGTTTTGTTATCACGTGCTTTACTAGGAAAATATATTAATATAATACATTTCCCAATTTGGTTGAATCCAAAACTTTACCCATAAAACACAAGATAGCAAGAAGGAAAAACACATGGTTCATGTATTTGGCTAGAAATTAAAGTATCACACATTACCTTATATATATGTTAAATTTTGCACAATTAGACGTGCTTTCCTATTCAAATAAGCCACATATTCTAATACCTTAAGGTCTGGATTCTCTTACCGACCTCAGGATCAGAGTCCCAAGGCGAAACTACTCAAAGACAATAGCTTCTGGCTAGCCAAGGAATCGAACCCTGGTCCACGAAGCTGGCATGACAGTGAATTACAAGTATTCTATCTTTTAAAGCATGTCTATAGAAAATCAGAACTATTTAACTTTTTTTTATATCAAACATGCAATAAGAGATGGCACACATCAGGCAAAGCTGTCTGAAAGATATCCAAACATCCATTCCAGAACAGACAAATGACAGTGAAAGAAAGGCTTTCTATATTTGGTAAACAAGACAAAATTGTCTATATAGCTTTTTTACCTTGTGTTGTGGCATGTGATGAATAGCGAGGCACTTGGAATAAAACACACCTATGATTCACGTTGCATAACACAGAATTAAAAAGAATTTTACGTGTGAACTTTTGAGATAAACAACACGAAACTCGACAACTAACAAGGGTGTTTCATTAGTGACGTAATAAACATTCCTGGTATTGTAACGCACTTTAACTACAAGCAATTTCTACCAGTGGGCACCTAATACGCTGTATCCGTTGCTGGAGCCATGAATATATATTTCACTTTTCTTAGGACCAATTAATAGAAAACAGACACTCGGTAAATGAATTCTAAAACCTAAATTGTCCTCAGAAACATTACCGAAAATCACTGGATCTTGAAGTGCTTACTAGTATGGGCCCCTAGAGTGTATAGTCTGCTTACTTCGTATGTTCGTTTACCCTTGGTTAAAATCTCTTTAAGACAGTGTTCTCAAGTGTGAAAGTTCCTTTTTTTCGGTAAATAACATTTTGAACGTCATGAAAACAAGTGTTCCGTGTGTACAGCTAACAGCGGTGAGTATTAATACAATGATTAGCCGTTGCGGTAAGGAAGAACTGCAATGCGTAACTGTAAACTTTTCTGTGCCTTCATAATCTTCTTTGTCTTAGCACCATTTTTTTTCCAATCACCTTCGTCCTCTGGTGACACAATATTAGTAGACCGTTTGGCACTAAAGTCAACGTTAAAATTATTTTTAACTGTCCTTGGCGATGGTGTCGATATTCTATTGTATTGTAACGATAATTTGAAGTGGACATTCGAAACAAAGTGTGATATATTAGGCATGGTCGTGTCGGTAACTTAATGGAGGCAGGTAGGCCTGTAATAATCAGAGAATTTTAGTTCTAATGTGTTTTAAGTATAGGCTATCATTTAATTAGGGTTAGGTTAATTATCATAGAAAAATTACAGTTTCAACCAAACTGACATCCGTTATGAAATTATTATTTTAACCCTGAATAGACTCGTGTATTTTCAACGAATTTGACCTTTATTTCTGCCGCAAATAATCGGAATTAGAGATAGGCCTACCGTACACCACTTTACCCTCTTAACTACAATAATGGGTAAACTTATAGAACAACACAGAACAACATTTGAAATAGGCAAAGCAGCTTTTCCTTCAGCAAATTGCGTGCTTTCAACGAATTTGACCTTTATTTCCATTGCAAATAAGCCGTTCTATTATTATGGACTCCCTCTCCCTTTTTGACGACACAGGTGTGAACCTAGGACTTTGGGTGTGCGAAAACAGGACAATACGTGATTATTTAACACTTTCAAGATTTTTATACGCCACAGAATCTAATAAACTCACAAAACCTAACCTAGTACTTGTAGTTCCCAGTTCACAGACCTAGTCGGGGAACAAGCAAGCCCCCAGTATCCCCCCCCCCCCCCTTCCTAGGTCACAGACCTTGCCAGTGGAGAATTGCACTTGGGAGACCTTAACCTTTGAGGGATAACATGATGAGCTTTTGAAAAATTATTCACTACACCAGGGGTATCATGAAACTCACAGTGAAGCTTGGCTTAGCATCAAAATATCCCTAATGGCCCCATTACAATTTGTTATGTTGGGCTCCATAAAGCATATGTAACACAGCTACAAAGGGACTGAAGAGTTGTTCTAAGAAGCAGGGTGTGTCACAGAACTGCCTATGTCACACTAAAGTACAGTATACAAACAGGCCCAAATAGGCCTATGGTAAACTTTGTCATATGGTAGGGGAAGGAAGGAGGAGGAGCTACTTAAAAATGAACGAACAGGAGTAATTCCATTGGTAGAAAGAAAGGAAGGATGGCTTGTGCGCAGGAAGTATAAAGTCGTTATCACGCAACAAGCTACGGTCAAACACACGAACGGGAGCAGATATATCTGACTTGTATGATGTAGATAAAATAGTGAGATGAATATTTAAGGGGAAGAGGATCCCCATATTTTGTGCAATTTTTCATAGATTTTTATGCATCTCAGAGAATAATGTGTAGAAAAAAGAAAAGGTTAGTTTTACCATTATCGATTCGCTAGCAGATTTTCCCCACCCAAAACTTGAGGTTCTCATTGGCTGGTCCCCATTACTGTAGGATGTAATAGGATATATCTTATCAACTATTTATGTGTGACGGAAATAAATGTAATTTTTGAAGAAAGCAGGAGTTTTCTATATGTAACCTGATTTCTTTATTAGTAAAGTTTTTCCTGTGATGTTCTTTAATAATACCCATTAATGGGGTTCCACAGTGGAAAATCTGGGCTTTGGGTGGGAGAATACAGGAAACAGGTATAATAAGAGAAGCTGTATAACTTAAACACACCAATCATCGTAATAAAAGGTTACCCTAATCAAAATCAATACAGTAATAGTAATGAAACATGGCCAAAGCACTGGAGGTTTTGTTTGCCAGACTTCCAGATGCATAGAAAACATGATTTTTCATCCCATTTTCTATAGATTCGAGTCGTTTGTAGCATTCATCATAATATTATTACAAATACTCAATTGAGCTAATTATATACTACTGTATATTCAATTTTGTTCTTCCACATGCTCACTTTGCTTGGGATTAAACATTATTTGTTCCGTAACCGAAATACAAACCACGCTATTTAAATAGGGTATTACTTTCCGCGTAGCTGAATGACGAGCCATTAGATTTTTAACGAGGGTTAACTACCCCCTCGCTAGTTAACGAGGGGGTAGGGGAGGGGTAGCTAGCTACCCCTCCCCCCTCACACACCGGTGAACTGATTCACTTCGCTTTTGGCTCAGGTGATGGTCAGATGTGTCTGCTCTCACCCTCGCATATTGACAGCCTTAATCTTTTTTGCTTTTTCTTTCAGTTGTGTGGTTGGAAGTTGGCCTCTCTCTTTATCATGCGGAAGTGCCCTGGTTTACCTGACCGCCCTTGTGGGACTTATATGTCGGCGGTCGAGACGGACCCTCACACCTTATGTCCGTTTTACAGAGGTCAACGGTGTGATAAAGATAAAGTGTGCAGTGAGTGCAGGGAGTGGTCTACCTCCCAGTGGGAGAGGTTTTCCCGGCGACGGAAGAAGAAGTCTAAGCGGGATCTTTCTCCTTCTAGGGTTTCCTTGAAGAAGGAAAATTCCAAGGACTCTTCTTCCATTGCCCGAACCTCCTCCGAAGCTCCCACTCGATCGGTCTCTTGTGAGAGTCCGTCGAGTGGTAGCGTAGGCCGTTCTTTTGTTGACCGACGTCGGGGTTCGGGAGAGGGAGTTGCCTCCTATTGGGAGGCAGCTCCTCCTCCTCCTCCGGGGGAGGATTTATCTGTTTCTGTGAATAATGATGATTTATTGCAGCTTTGGGCTTCCTTGGGGCTTAAGGGTTCGCCCTCCAGGGAAGCTCTGTTTGACTTGATCCAGTTGGGCGCAGCTGTCAAACAGTCGCCGGTGATAGCGGAGGTTGACCCTCTTGTCTATCGTCGACGTTGTTGTGGCAGAGGCTTCCGACGGGTCTGGTCAAACCCCTGCCTTGGGTGCTGATGTTGCTGAAGGCTCAGTTCCCCCCTCAGAACATCATTCGAGGGAGGAGCTGAGTCCAACGGTCTCTCCTGCTGGTGATTCTCCCCCTCGGAGGAGTTCACTAACAGAGACTCCTCTTCGGAGGACCGACATTGGTGTTCCTGCTCCCAGAGGTCGTATCCGTCGCAAGGCTCGCCCTCCTCTTTGCCGTAGAGGTCTTCCTTCTCCCCACAAGGGAGTTAGGAGGCGCCTCTTCGGCTCCTCGCCCTCTCCGTCCCCTGCAGAGGATCCTCCTCGACGTGAGTTGACCGTTGCAGCCGCATCACTGGACCTCTCTGCAGGTTGTTCGCGATCTCCTACGCCTGCCAGACTTGCTGATCTTCCTTCACCGTTCCTGGCAGCTAATGTGCAGTGGGCGCTCACGCACCCCGTTATCCAACGGGCACCGGTCCCTTCGGGGCAAAAGGGCTTGTCTCACAATGTGAGCAAGTTCCTTAAGTGCCAGGTTTCACCTGTGCGCCCACGATCTCCTGCGCGCTCGCGCGCAGTTGCACGCAAGTGCTCTCCTGTTCCTGCTGTTGCTGAGAGTCATCCTGTGCCGGAAACAACGCGCCAGCGATCTCCTATGGCAGAGCCGACTTGTCAGCACTCTCCTGCTCACCATCGATCTCCTGCTCGCCAGCGCTCACATGCGCATGAGCGATCTCCTCCTCGCCAGCGCACATCTGCGCGCCCTGATCCTGATACGCGCCACGCGTGCCCACGATCTCCTGCGCGCCCACGATCTCCAGCTCGCCAACGAACTTCCCCTGCGCGCAGCGCGCCATCGCTCGCCTGCGCGCCCACGATCTCCGGATCTGGCCGTAGGAAAGAAGTCTCATCCTTTGCCTTCTCGCCAGCGATCAACTGCGCGCCCTCGGAACTCGCCCTCTCGTCAACCCTCGCCTGCGCTCCATCGCGCGCAGTCAACTTCGCCCCATTGCGCGCAGTCAACTTCGCGCCATCGCGCGCAGTCACCTTTGCGCGCACAGGTTTCAGCTCCTACCGTGCGCACTTCCAGAGGTGTACGGGACACTACGCGCCCACGAGCAGTCTCATTCATGCGCTTCTACGCCTGCTAGTTCTGCGCCCCATCTGTCTTCTCCAGATCGCGCGCCATCACTCTCCAGCACGCCCACAAGCCTGCTCGCCGAAGATCACTTGCGCGCCCACGCGCAACTTCACCTGTGCGCAGTCGCTCACCTGCTCGGCCTGCGCGCCATCGCTCTCCTGTGCGCCATCGCTCGCCTGCGTGCCGTCGTTCGCCTGCGAGCCGTCATTCTCCTGGTCGCCAACACTCGCCCGCGCACACACACACGTGCTCGAACATTCACCCGCGCGTAAACCTGGGATTGTTCCATCGCGCGAGCCCAAGCGAGATTCCCTCCGGGTTTCGCAACGCGAGCTTCCTAACGAGTTTTCAGGAGCGAGAGCAATCAGGTCATCTTCACCCCCCCCCCCCCCGCAAGCGCAGAACAGCGCGCTCGCAGGAGGAGGGGAGGTCTTCAGAGAGGTCTAGGCACCAATCTTCTTCCTTTTCTTTTCAGGCAGGCCCTGTGGTATCTACTCCAAAGGATCGCCCGATCCCCTTCCCTCCAGCAGGAGTCTCTGACACTGCGTCTGTCATTAAGCAGCCATGGTTTGGGTCCTTTATCAGAGCTGTCGTCCATGCTGTTAAGCCTGCCTTCGCTGATTTGGGTCTCAAACCAACGGCAGCTCCGACCCCACTGAAGAGGAAGAGAGGAGTAGAGATCGTGGTGACTTCTCCTAGGGTCAAACTGGCTCCTAAGAAGTCTGTAAGGAAGGCTCCTTCCCCCCCATAGACGTTCTCTCTTTCTCCTGTGGACGAAGCTTTTCCGTCCTCGGGAATCTACCGAGGTGAGACCTTCTCCCACCGCACCAATGGGAGAAACCCCACCGCGAGTAGGAGAATCGTCCCGTGTTGGGGCGGAGAAGTGCCCTCAGACTTCGTTGCTGGAGTCCTGCATCCCTCCTAGAAGGGAACGGAAGGACTTGAAGACTATCCCGAAGTCGTCTTCCAGGATTCGACCAGAACCAGCGAGACCCCAGAAGAACGTCCAGGTGTCCCCCCAAGTAGAGCATCCGGGGACAGGAGACTTTGCTGTCAGTTCACCAGGAGGAAAGCAGCTAGAGTCAGAGCATGCCTTCTGGCAAGTCTTGACTCTGATGAGGCATCTCAACGGGTTCAAGGACCCTGAGATCGCCCCTCGTGAGGGCAAGAACACGGTCCTGGACCGAGTCTTTGGCACTCAGAAACCCACTAAGGCCAGTGCGGCTTTGCCTTGGTCACAAGGGGTGAAGAGTGCCAGGGATAAGGTTGAGGGCCAGCTCTCCGAGCTCGCCTCCTCCAGCCGTTCCACTACTGGCAACAAGCTCCTCCCACCTTCTCGTGTTCAACAGAGGAGGTATTTTGAGATCATAGAGGAGTCTTGTTTAGCTCTTCTGCTCCACCACTTTGTGGAAGAGCTTACCAGGGGAGTCTCTCTTGAGAGAATCTCTAGCTGGCAAGTGACGTTCTCGGCAACAGAGATCCTGAGTCAGGATAAGGTCACAAAGTGTGCCATGCAGGCCACTTCGTGACTGGATGTCTGGCTGGGGTCTCTGGGCATCCTGCTGCGATCCGAGGATCTGGCCAAGGAGAGCACCAGGAAGGCCCTGGAGACCTTCCTCCTTTCGGGCACACGCACCATTGAGTTTCTGGCCCACCAAGTCTTGTACTTGTGGGCAAACTCGATCCTAAAGTGACGTGATGCGGTGGCCGAGAGGTTCCACTCGAAGGTCCCAGCCGTGGATGTCTGCAAGCTCAGACACTCTTCCCTCCTGGGAAAGAGTTTGTTTGAGCACAAGGATGTGGAACAGGCTGCTGAGAGGTGGAGAAAATCAAACCATGATTCTCTTCTCCAAGGGGCTCTTACAACAAAGCCCTACAAACCTCCAGCACCTCAACAACCTCGCCAGTCCAAGACGACGAAACCAGCAGCGACAGCAAAGACGACGGTGTCCAAGCAGCAGCCCTTTCCTGTCAAAGACAAGAAGGGCAGAAAGTCCTCCAGGGGAGGCAAGAATCCTAGAGGGAGCGGCTGAGGCCGCAAACGCTAGGATTGGCAATCCCTCTGCATGTCCACCAGTGGGGGGATGCCTGCAAAGTTGCGCATTCAGGTGGCAGCAACTCGGGGCCGATTCCTGGACGATCTCCGTGATCAGTCAGGGATATCGCATCCCGTTCATAACATCTCTTCCTCCCCTGACAGCGAATCCAGTGTCGTTGAGCTCCTATGCCATGGGATCGGCAAAGGGGCTAGCCCTACGGGCAGAAGTCGAGACCATGCTAAAGAAGGATGCTCTCCAGGAGGTCGTCGACGGTTCCCCAGGCTTCTTCAGTTGACTCTTTCTTGTAAAGAAGGCGTCTGGAGGCTGGAGACCAGTCATAGACCTCTCAGCTCTGAACAAGTTTGTCAAACAAACTCCGTTCAGCATGGAGACAGCAGACACTGTCAGACTTGCAGTGAGACCACAAGACTTCATGTGTACACTGGATCTGAAGGACACGTACTTCCAGATCCCAATCCATCCGTCTTCCAGAAAGTACTTAAGATTAAGCCTAGACAACAAGATCTACTAGTTCAAGGTGCTGTGTTTCGGTCTCTCCACAGCACCCCAGGTATTCACCAGTGTGTTCGTCCTGATCTCTTTGTGGGCACACAGGATCGGCATCCGTCTCCTCCGTTATCTGGACGACAGGCTGATCCTAGCAGACTCAGAGTCGACCCTTCTTCGACACCAAGACAAGCTTCTGGAACTTTGCCAAGATCTAGTGATCATGGTAAATCTCGATATTGGACACCAATCTCCACAAAGCCTTTCCATCAGACGACAGGATAGCAAGGCTGAGGAGGGTCGCAGATCCTTTCCTCAGACGAGAAGAGCTTCCAGCCCAATCGTGGTTACGTCTTCTCAGTCACCTTTCCTCCTTGGCCCGTCTGGTTCCAAACGGCCGCCTCAGGATGAGATCCCTGCAATGGCGGCTCAAGTCCCGGTGGAATCAAGGCCACGATTCCCCAGACATTTTGGTCCCTATGGGTCCTGCGAAACGGACGGGCCTTCAGTGGTGGGTGACAGACGAAAACCTCCGAAAAGGAGTGGATCTTCTCGTCCTCCCCCCGGATTTCATGCTGTTCTCGGACGCTTCAAAAGAAGGGTGGGGGCCCCGCGCTCTGAACCACAGGACCTCAGGCCTATGGTCAGAATCAGGAAAGTGCCTCCACATAAATCTGCTAGAGATGAAGGCCGTATATCTGGCACTTCAACAGTTCCAACAGACCCTGGCGGGTCACTCCGTGGTGGTGATGAGCGACAACACCATGGTAGTGGCTTACATCAACAAGCAGGGAGGTACCTTTTCACAACAGCTATCCCATCTTGCATTAGAGATACTGAGATGAAGATTCCACTATCGGCTGGCTTCATTTCGGGCAAAAGGAATGTGCTCGCCGACAGTCTGAGCAGAGCATCGCAGATAGTGAGTACCGAGTGGTCTTTGGATCCTCTAGTAGCCAACAAAGTCCTGACTTTGTGGGGATCCCCGACGGTGGACCTGTTTGCGACAGCCTTGAACTTCAAGCTTCCGCTCTACTGTTCCCCAGTCCCGGACCCCAAGGCACTCTGGCAAGATGCCTTCCAACAACGGTGGGACAACATCGACGTTTACGCCTTCCCACCGTTCTGTCTGATGAGAAAGGTGCTCAACAAGACCAGAATATCGGTCAACCTGTCAATGACCTTAGTAGCTCCGCTATGGCATCATGCAGAGTGGTTCCCGGACCTTCTGCAGCTCCTGATGGAACTCCCGAGAGAACTTCCTCCGCGACACGAGCTACTCAAGCAACCACACTGCAATATCTTCCACAAAGCCGTAGCATCGCTTCGGCTTTACGCCTAGAGACTATCCAGCATATCCTCACAGAGAGAGGCTTTTCGCAACAAGTTGCGGAAAGGATGTCTCGGCACCTGCGAAAGTCATCCGCAGGGGTCTACTAGGCGAAGTGGAGAGTCTTCTGTGGTTGGTGTCGTGGAAGGGGTGTCTCTCCCCTCGATGCCACTATTCCAGCAATAGCGGAGTTTCTTGTGTATTTGCGGGAAGAAATGCGCCTTTCAGTCTCGGCAGTGAAAGGCTATCGCTCAGCCTTAAGCCTGGCCTTCAGGCTGAAAGGAATGGATATTTCCTCCTCGCTGGAACTTTCCTTACTCATACGAAGCTATGAGCTTACCTGCTCTCAGTTGGAAGTGAGTTCTCCTCCATGGAACGTGGTTCAAGTCGTCAGGTTTCTTAAGAGATCTCCTTTCGAACCATTACGCCAGGCTTATGATCGTCACCTGACTTGGAAGACGGTGTTCCTACTCGCATTGGCCTCAGCCAAGCGAGTCAGTGAACTTCATGGTCTCTCGTACGACGTCGCCCATTCAAGGGGATGGGTAAAGGTAACATCCTGGTGCGTCCCTGAGTTTGTGGCTAAGACTCAAAATCCTGGGATTCCGGACCCACGGTTCGACTCCTTCCGGATTTCGAGTCTCCGTTATGTAACAGATGACCCAGACCATCTGCTACTATACCCAGTAAGGAGTCTTAGGTTCTATCTTAAGAGAACAGCTGCAGTTTGTCCTCGAGTGCAAGCATTGGTTGTGAGCACAGGAAGGACGAAGAGGAGGGTCACTAAGAACACCATCTCAGCATGGATTCGCTGGGTCATCCACCATTCCCTGAATCCAGACCCTCCTCCGTCACGTCGCCCTAGAGCACACGATGTCAGAGGCATCGCTACGTCCGTGGCATTCAAGAGGAATTACTCAGTGACGCAGGTTCTACAAGCTGGGGTCTGGAAGCGTCAAACGACCTTCACAGCCCACTACCTGCAGGATGTGACCCACAGGAGGCTCGATACGTTCTCTATCGACCCTGTGGTGGCTGCACAACAGCTGGTCTAAACCTCAGGCTCCTTAATGGACAAGTAGCAGAAGGTTGAGGGCATTGTTACCCGGTTTTAGTCTGCATGAATGAAAAAGTATGCCTGGCCCTTACTCTTTTCTTCATCCTCTCCTCTCTTGGGGAAAGCAGCATCCTGGGTTCTCTGCACAGCTGACCTCAAACCACTGCAGGTAAACCATGCTTCCTTGTGTTCCTAGTATTAAGATAATACTGTCGCGTCCCCCATACCCTGACGAGGTGGTATTGGGAACGTCCTATCCTAGAATTCCATCTAAAGGATTCCAGGTCAACTTCCTAGGACGAGTCACACTCCATTCCTTCACACGCAAGCTTACGTAGGCCGCACGTTCCTTGCGAGGTGCAGGGACTCTTTATCTTGAGTGCTACACACTCAGATTCTGAGTCCCCGGGCAAAGCCAAAACCAGTAAGGCTGGGACTTACCACCCTACCTAAGGGTTAAGTCACCCTATTTAAATAGCGTGGTTTGTATTTCGGTTACGGAACAAATGACAAATTCGTAGATAATTTGTATTTTTCCTAACCATACAAACCTTAGCTATTTAATCATACTTGCCCGCCAGCCCTGTCCCCCGTGAAGTCCTACCTCTAAGCGAAATGAATCAGTTCACCGGTGTGTGAGGGGGGAGGGGTAGCTAGCTACCCCTTCCCTACCCCCTCGCTAACTAGCGAGGGGGTAGTTAACCCTCGTTAAAAATCTAACGACTTGTCATTCAGCTACGCCGAAAGTAATACCCTATTTAAATAGCTAAGGTTTGTATGGTTGGGAAAAATACAAATCTACGAATTTGTCATGTTGCTGCTCGCATGTTCTGGCAAGTAGCCTAAACTATATTTCGCTATGCTCGTCAAACCCTTGGCCAGTATTTTGGTGTTAATTATCAATTATACAAACTTTACGGTAAATATTTCCATAATTCTTAATTTCCGGAGGATTTGAGTAACTTTTTTGCTTGAATCATCGCAAAAATATATAAGTAAAGATATAGTAGATATCCAAATTTGGTTGAAACGGTAATAATACCAGCGTCAGTATTCAACCTAACAAAGTGTTATGCTTTATCAATCTTGTTAATAGTTTGCTAGTTTCACACAATGCAGCCTGGAAGAACCTTTCCTATTGCCCATATATTTATTTGGGTAAATATATGTTTTTCCCACTCTCTGTCTTTTGTTGTGTTTTATCCATTTCTGACCATGAAGATTAAGGCAGACCACCTGTTCTTGGGTTTTCTCAACTCCCCCTTATGAAAAGAAGTATGGGGGATTACAGTGGGAAATCTGTGTTTTGGGTGGGGAAAACTTATAAAATAAGAGAGTGTGATATGCAGCAACAATAATGGTAAAAAATGCATAATAAACATAAGATAACCAGTTGGAAAAATATATGGTATGTAAGTGATATCAAAGTACCATAATTATAAAAGTTATGACTAAAAATCCTTTATGAAAAGGGAAACAAACAAGATCAGCGCCCAATCTAACCTTCCCCACCTAACCTAATCCTCTCCACCTAACCTAACCTAACCCTCTCCACCTAACCCTCACCACCTAACCTAACCCTTCCTACCACTAACCTAACCCTCCCTACCACTAACCTAACCCTCCCTACCACTAACCTAACCCTCCCTACCACTAACCCAACCCTCCCTACCACTAACCTTTCCCTCCCTACCACTAACCTAACCGAGAAGCTGTGTCCTTACCTACTGACCTGCTACGCCCCTCCCCTTAGAGGGCCTTAACCTTACCTACCTCCTTAAACAGTTGTTTTCATTAGATGTGCATATCTTTACCTATCCCCCTTAGACAGCCATATCCTTAGCGTACTATAAGATTGAGTCTCATCCCTGTGTTCTCTTCCCAAACAACTTCACACCTGGCGAAGTAACACTGAATTATGATATTGTTTGATAAAACCAGCTTCATATTATCGTATTTCACACAAAGATAAATACCATAATTTAACAATTTTACCGTTCTGTGGGTTACTATTGAAGTATCATAAGTAGGCATATTTACAGTACAGTATTCCTTACTTTAAGTTTGGGAGGGCAAAAGTTGAGTATCGTCTGTAAATTGTGGGAGCACTGAGACTTGCCCCATATTATATCGGTGACAGTATGCTTTTCAAGAAACTAATGGATCTAGTTTTTTCAAAAGAAACACTCGTAATCACCCTTTTTCTTACTGGACATTCAGCCCACACGGTGTTCAATATAGAACTGAAAAGAAAAGTGGGTGGGGAGGGGTGTTCTAGAACTACTTTTAAGAAAACTTATGAATACTGTATATACTTTTAAGCTGTTGATTGGTTAAAAAAAAAATAACTGACTAATACATCATTATAAAAACGCAGAAAGTGATTGAAACCAGTGCATACGGAATAACTCGCCATCAAGAAATCAAGTAGAAAATATATTTTTCATGCAAAAATGGCAGGGTGGGAGACTACGGAAATTTTACCAGAAATGCAGTTCCTTCCATAAATGTATTACTATTAGCTATTATATTTTGGTGGGCTTTTCACTTAAAGATCAGTTTTTCTATGGCCTGTTTGTGCAAGCCATAGGTTATTAGATTTTGGCGGGCTTTTTGCTTAAGGATTAGTTTGTCTATGGCCTGTTTACGCAGGCAAGATATTTTCTAATGCTTTTCTTTCCCGTTTTTATTAACTTTACTCCAAGTTTGCAATTAGAATCCAGATGTATTTTAATCACTCTTTTTGATTGGTTTTTCTTGAAATTCGTTAAACAACATTAATACAAACCTTCCACTATTTATAAGGATATTACTTACGGCAAAGCTGGAAGACAAGCCATAAGACTTTGTGAGGGTTAACCACCCACCTGCTAGCTAGCATGGGGCTGGGGGTAACCCACTACCCCGCTCACTTACACACCGGGTTTGAGTAACACTTTTGCTTTTGGGTCGGTGGAGAATGAATGTTGCCGCTCTCCGCCTCCAACTTGACTTTCCATATTTGACTTACTATAATTGCTTTTTCTTTTTCAGTGTAATTGTTTTCTTCCTTGACCGTCCTCATGCGGGCATGACCAGGACCTGAGGGATGCTCTTGTGGGACTTTCATGTCCTCCGTTGAGACATACTGTACCCACATTCTTTGTGTCCATAATGTCAAAGGCAAGACCTGCCCTGAATGGGGGGAGGGTCTATCTCTCAGTGGGAGAGATTTGGATGCCAATGCCTTTGGGGTCTTTCTCGAAGTTAAAGAAACCTCAGACTTCTTCCTTGACCCCCCAATATCTTGTCGAGGCTTCTGCTCATTCGATCTCTCCCTGGGAATGATCAAACAGGAACGTAGACCAGTTAACACCAGGTCAACCTCGTTCGAGGGTCAGGACTGCTTCCCTTAAGGTGGCCATACACGTACGCGACTGGCGCGCGGATTTCATAGCGACTGGCGCGAACCGGTCAGTCTTTAACGTGTATGGGGCCTATTGATGCCAGTCCTGTCGAGCCAGGCCTGTCGCGTCGTCCTTTCAGCATGTTGAACTGATTGGCGCGTCGCGCTGTGGGTTTTGGGAAGGACTGAGGCAAAGTTTCAACATGTACAATACCTGCAGAGTACTCAGACTCGATCGCCCTATTTTTTTCCTCGTAGGAGTCGGGTCAGTACTGCTGTCGTGAAAGGATGTCGCAGTCAGTCAAGTATTTACCTCACGATTTCATTCGTGAGTTTTTGGAGCTGTACAGAGCACTTCCTTGCTTGTGGAAAATACGAAGTCCGGATTATTCCAATAGAGTAAAAAGAGGAGCAGCTTATGAGCAATTACTGGAATTATGTAAAAAAAATAGATACAGATGCAAGCATAGATTTTGTGAAAGCCAAAATTGCCACATTCAGGGGATCATTTCGGAAAGAGTTGAAAAAAATTCGGGAATCGAAGAAATCGGGTGCAGGAGAAGAAGAGGTATATGTGCCCAAGTTGTGGTATTTTGATTTATTGCTATTTACAGCAGACCAAGAAATTCCTCGGGAATCAACCTCGAACTTGCAAGATCAACAAAATCAGGATTCTCAAGAAAAACCCGCAGACCCAAAAGTGAGTAGACATTTACTTAGTTTCAATACACACACTATTTATTTATTAAACACACTGTATACTCTACATGCATTGTATTGGTACATAACATTATTTTATCAGTCTATCTTGCCATGGTACTTTGCCATCACCATTGAAATATGCAACATATGACAGCCTAGCATTTTTGGCTGCATCACTGGCATTTCGTTGACCTAATGCCTGAAGATTTGTGAAGTGGGCATCATTTGAGTCCTTTCTCCAGTCTGCATCCGATACAATGCCACTTTCAATGTTTTCAAAGTCAGTCATATTTAGAGGAGTGTAGGAATTCCTGCAATTTCTCCGTAAGAAATTATGAAGTACACAGCTTGCCAAAACAACACGGTCAATTTTTTCTGGTTTCAAGGCGATGGATGTGTGGAAAACTCGAAATACATTGGATAGCACACCAAACGCATTTTCGACTACTCGTCTGGCGCGAGAGAGTCTGTAATTGTAAATTTTCTTTTCATAAGTTAATTCTCTCTGGGGGAAAGGTTTTAGCAAGTGCTCGTGAAGCGCAAAAGCTTCGTCCCCTATAAACACGAAGTTCAAACCATATTTGGTTTCATTATTTTGGGGCAAATTTAAAGTACCTTCTATTAACTTTTTGTGAAAAACGGTGTCTTCAATTATTCCTCCATCTGAAATGCGACCATTCTTGCCCACATCAACCATCAAAAACTCTAAATTAGCATTTACTATTGCCATGAGAACGACGCTGAAGTAACCTTTATAATTGAAGTAATATGATCCACTGTTAGAAGGGGGTACAATAGATACATGTTTGCCATCAATTGCTCCACCACAATTGGGAAAATTCCATAAGAGATAGAAGTCATCGGCAATTTTTTTCCACTCTCCACTGGTTGTAGGGAACTGCAAAGAAAAAAAAAAGTGGCAAATTTGAAAACACATGCATATGTAATCAATATCACACACACACGCACACATATCAATTGTGACTAATTATATTGTGTTTACATTTCACAATTTATTTCAGGGTGATGAAGAAATATCTTCAGATACTGCAGGGGAATCTACACCGGAACCATCTAGGCCTAGTTCCGCCTGCTTAGAGATATCTGGGACAGCTTAGAATTCAGGGGCAGCTGCGTCTTCTTTCAAGACACATGTTCATGTATCTCTTAATAAGAAAAAAACGCCATCTTGAATTTCCAAAGCAAAGACTCCTTGAAAAAGCAGAGAAGTATCTTGATGCAGAAGATGATGATGAATTAGATTTTTTCGGTAAATTTGTGGCAACAAGGTTGAGGCAGCTTAATGACCAACAACGTGTTTTGGCAGAGAAGCAAATCATGGAAATATTGTATAACTGTTCACAGAATATGGTTTCCTCTCAATTTTCCCTTGCAAATAAAAATCAGATGAACACTAGGGAGACTTTACATTCTACAAATTTACCAGCTAGTGGGCAAGAGGAAGATTTTTCTTCATATATCTCATTATGATGTAAATAAATAAGTTTATAAGAATTCTTTGACATTGCAAAACATAATTACAACAGTTCATAATTATCTGAAATCTTTGACGTCGTACTGATGTTATCCAGTAATGTCTAAAACATCTCTTTATGATTTACATTAAAGAATTTACATGACAATTTTATAACTATAATATGAATGAATTCTCTGACGTCGTATTAATGTTACCATTCAGTGATGTTCAAAATAAAATACTACCATTCAGTAATGTTCAAAATAAAATACTACAAGTTCATTATATTTTGCTTACCTTTAAATATTCATTCCTCAAAGCATCATATATTGCTTGACATGTCTCGGATATGATGTGTCCCAACGCTTGTGCCGATATGCCTGTCGAAAACTTGAGATCTTCCAATGATCGGCCTGTTGCTAGGAACCTCAATGGGGCAATTAACCTTTCTTCGGCAGGAATAGACTTCCTCATTACCGTATCCTTCTTTGTAATTTTTGGAGACACAAGGGATAAAAGATCTCGGAAGGCATTATCAGTCATTCTCAAATAATTTCTATAATCCTCCGGATTATTTTCCTTTAATTCTTTCAATAACGTCATATGATAAAAGTTTTCTCTCTTTCTCAGCCATGGCTTCATCCATACTTTACGACTTTTCTTGCAAATGTCATGTTCGTATTCATCATGCAGGAGTGCTATGACCATTACCGCACTTATTTTCCTTTTACTTGGTGTCTTGATGTCAAACACACTCACTGTATCAGGACACTACAGAACTGAAAGGAGCACGGCCACTGCATATTTCATCTGCCCTCTCAAAATGTGAGTAGAGCAAGTCATCTACGTGTATGGGCAATACCCAAGTGGACTGGAACACGCGCTACCCCCGGCAGGACAAACCCCATGCCAGTCGCGTACGTGTATGGCCGCCTTTAGCGAAGCAGTTCTGCCCCTTCCTTCAGGCAGAACCATCTCTTTCTCTGATGTACTGCAGGTTTGGCCGTCGCTGGGTATGACAGGACCCCTGTTGAAAGAAGCGTTGCTGGAACTCCCTTTAACTTGGTGTTAAGAGGAAGCGGACGCTGTCTTCCTCCGAGGTGGAGCCTCCTTCACTAATGAGTTTTAGAGCAGCATGACCCCAGAGTATCTTCTAACTGGACCGCTGAAGAATTGCGCCCTATGCCATTGCTTGTTGCAGCTGCAGTTGCCGTAAACTGTGCTTTCTCGCATGCTGAGCCAACTCTTCCTTCAGGGGTGGAGCAAAGTCCGAGGCAGGTCTCTCGTGCATGAGGACACCTCTCGCATCTGCAAGTGAGGTCCTCCCTAGGACCCCGTTCCAGAGAACTTCCAGATGCCAAAGTTTCTCTTCGCTGACTCCCCTCTCTTTGGAGCGTGTTTCCCGTGCCGAGGAACCTCGCCGCTGCCGCCAAGCTCCCTACAAGCATCATCATTATTCTTCGTCTGGAGAACGTAGTTCTACCCGACGCTCCAAACGCTCTCTTTCTTCATCAGTCAGGAGACGTCTCTTCAGTTCTTCCAAGGACCAATGATCTTTCTTCTCGCCTGCTGAGCATTTGCCTTTGGTGTCTCATCACTCGCCAGCTGTTCGTCCCTTGTCTTACTGTGACCATCATTTGCCACCTCATTATTGTCATTCTTTGTCTCGTGATCATCTCTCATCACCTTGTGACCATCACACTTCGTCTCATCAATTGCCAGCCCAATATCGTCATCTGCAGTCACTCCGTCAGCCAGCGTGTGCTCGTCACTCGCCATCTTCTCTGGACTCTACGTAGATTCATCATTCGCCAGCCTTTTGCGTTTGGCAGTCTCGTCAATCTCCAGTTACTCGTCATTCACCAGTTCACAGGCGTTCATCAACTTCTCTGCGCTTGCCAGTTTCTCGTCGTTCGCCAGTACATAAATCTAAGAGATGAGGGCAGGCTTTCTAGCCTTCCTAGCAGTTCCAGGTGGGTCACTCCTTAATGTTGATGAGCGACAACACCACAGTAATGGCTTACGTAAACATACAAGGTGATTCCTTTTTGTAGCTCTTATGCCATTTAGCAGTAGAGATGCCACTATTCAAGCAATAGTCAAGTTCCTCGTTTACCTTTGGGAGAGAAAGCCTCTCTCGGTCTTAGCGGTGAAAGGCTACTGATCAGCCTTGAACCTTGCCTTTAAACTGAAAGGAATTGACATTTCCTCTTTACTGGAGTTGTCTCTCCTCATGCAGAGTTTTAAGCTTACCTGCCCCAATCAGAAGTTAGACCTCCTTCATGGAACGTGGTTCGCGTTCTGCAATCCTTGAAGGGTGCTCCTACGAACCATTACGCCAGCTAACAAACAGATTGCCTCATTACTTTGAAGACAGTTTTCCTGCTTGCATTGGCCTCGGCCAAGAGAGTCGGCAAACTTCATGGTCTTTCCTGCGATGTTGCCCATTCAAGGGAAGGTAATACTTGGCTTCGTCCCTGTGTTTATCGCTAAGACTTAAAATCAGGCCCTAGATTCAGGCCCTTCCTGATTTGGATTCATTTTAAATGTAACTGGTGATTCTGATCAACTGTTACTGTGCCAAATGAGGAGTTCGAGGTACTATCTCAAAAGAACTGCAGCAGCTAGCCCCCGAGTGCCAGCTCTTTGTCAGCATGGGGAAGATTAAAAGGGGGATCACAAAGAATACCATCTCTGCTTGGATTCTTAGGGTCATAGATCGTGCACTGAATCTCGATCCTTTTCCAGCAAGACGACCCAGAGGTCATGATGATAGGGGCATTAGCATGTCCTTAGCGTTCAAGAGAAACTACTTTGTTACTCAAGTCCTATAAGCGGGTGTGGGGAAATGTCAAACGACCTTCACCGCCCACTACCTACAATACGTGACCCACAGGAACATAGAGACGTTCTCCATTAACCTGTTATGGCTGGCCAACAAGTGGTTTGAATACCTCAGGCTCCTTGATGGACAAGTAACAGATTGTTGAGAGCAAATGTTACCTGGGATTAGTCTACGGTGAATGTTAACCATGATTGGCTGTTTCTTTTTATTTCATCTTCTCCTTTATTGGGGAACAGTACCCAGGGTCCTCTGTAAGCTGACCTAACCTATCTGTAGGTAAAACCATTTCCCTTATGTAACCTGATATAGCAATAATACTTGTTGCGTCCTCATACCCTCTAGTGAGGTGGGATTGGGTAACGTCCATGGTTGATATTGGGGATTCCTATGTTTCTGAGTATTCTCACCTAGTATCACACAGATTGTTCAGGCTTCTAACTGTGCTGTGCACGTAATTTAGCAAGGTGTTGGGGTTTCTCCCTCTTACGTGCATAGCACTTATGGTAAAACCCCGGGTCAAATACCAAGTCATTTGGTTCGGACATCCACCATGCTATTAGGCGAATCATCTCTATAAATAGTGGAAGGGTTTGTGTTTAGTGTAAGATCAAATAACAAATTTGAAAGTATACATATACCAAAGGCACTTCCCCCAATTTTGGGGGGTAGCCGACATCAACAATGAAACAAAACAAAAAGGGGACCTCTACTCTCTACGTTCCTTCAGCCTAACCAGGGACTCAGCCGAGTTCAGCTGGTACTGCTAGGGTGCCACAGCCCAGCCTCCCACATTATCCACCACAGATGAAGCTTCATAATGCTAAATCCCCTACTGCTGCTACCTCCGCGGTCATCTAAGGCACCGGAGGAAGCAGCAGGGCCTACTGGAACTGCGTCACAATCGCTCGCCATTCATTCCTATTTCTAGCACGCTCTCTTGCCTCTCTCACATCTATCCTCCTATCACCCAGAGCTTTCTTCACACCATCCATCCACCCAAACCTTGGCCTTCCTCTTGTACTTCTCCCATCAACTCTTGCATTCATCACCTTCTTTAGCAGACAACCATTTTCCATTCTCTCAACATGGCCAAACCACCTCAACACATTCATATCCACTCTAGCCGCTAACTCATTTCTTACACCCGTTCTCTCCCTCACCACTTCGTTCCTAACCCTATCTACCCGAGATACACCAGCCATACTCCTTAGACACTTCATCTCAAACACATTCAATTTCTGTCTCTCTATCACTTTCATTCCCCACAACTCCGATCCATACATCACAGTTGGTACAATCACTTTCTCATATAGAACTCTCTTTACATTCATGCCCAACCCTCTATTTTTTACTACTCCCTTAACTGCCCCCAACACTTTGCAACCTTCATTCACTTTCTGATGTACATCTGCTTCCACTCCTCCATTTGCTGCAACAACAGACCCCAAGTACTTAAACTTTTTTGAAAGTAATATGCATTTTTCCTACTGAGACAAACCTGAAGCTATTTATACAAATTAGCCTACCATCACCTGTCCCCTGGTAAGCCCTTACTACAATTAAAAGTGATGAGAGAACATTGGTGTGTGTGTGTGTGTGTGTGTGTGTGAGAGAGAGAGAGAGATGGGTAACCGGGTACCTCCCCCCTACCCTTTCTCGCTAACTAGCGGTATGGTAGTTACACTTCGCTAAAAGTCTTATGGCTAGTTTTCCAGCTTCGCCGAAAGTATAATCCCTATAAATAGCTTCAGGTTTCTATCGTTAGGAAAATTACAAATTACTTTCAAAATTGTAATTTTTCATATTATCCTACCCAAACTCTCAGTTTCCACCTCGGGTTGCCAATGTGGCAACCTTAGGTGTGTTATGTTGAGTGATGGTAATCGGAAAACGATACTTTTGCAGAAGATAGCAGCTGAGCACAAGAAAACTATCAGAATTAATGGCTTGTTGTGAAGCTAAATACAAACCCTTTTGCTCTTTACTAAGGAATATACTTTTGGCAAAGCTGGAAGAGTAGCCATAAGACTTTCAGTGAGGTGTAACTACCCCACCGCTAGTTAATAGGCTAGTGGGTAGTGCCGGCTTCCCTGCTCATATACACACCTGTGTTTTATTGTCATTTTTACTTTTGGCTTGATGGAACGTGGATGTTCGTCTCTATCTACTGCCCAACATTTTTCACTTTTTTTGACTGGCCTGACTAATTTGTTCTTTTAGTTTCTTTATTTTTGTAGGTGTGGGTGTTGCTGTTTTGGAGACGTCATAGTGCAGGGTCTCTCTCCTCAAGGGTGGGGAAACCTTTTCTTACGATCTCTTCCCCTTTGACGCTGGACAGCCCTTAGCTCGGAAGACTTCCTCTCTTCCTAAGTTTAAAGGCCTCTCAAGAATGGTAAAGGCAGGGACATTGACATTACCCTATCAAGCAGGACAATGCCCCAGAGACTGACCATATGTACATATGATCAGCGCCCAAGCCCCCTCTCCACCCAAGCCCCAAGCTCAAACCAAGGAGGGCCAGGCAGTGGCTGCTGATGACTCGGCAGATAGACCTATAGGCTCCGCCAAACGCCCCACCTTTAGCTCACAAGGATGGTGAGTTTGCAGCAACCAAAGGAACTAACGAGTTTGTGCGAGACTCGAACCCCAGACTGGCCATCACCAGGCAAGGGCGCTACCACCAGGCTCGGGCCTCCTCCACAGATGAGTCATCCTCCATGTAGATACACCTTCACCGTATGAAATAGGTGATGGTAGCACCCTGTGAGTTCAACGTAGGAAAGGCCAACCCAAAAGCTCAACTTTGGTTTTGTTCCTTTACGCTGATGACCATGCACATGCCCCTTGTGGGCTAGGTTTTCCACCAAATGGTTTTCTAAAGCGCTGATGCCGCCATACTCCCTGGTTCTGTGATGGCAGCCGGCGGATGGAGTGTAAAGTCTGAAGCATGTTCCTGCTCCTCTTGGGGAACACCTTTCTCGTTCACAGGTTAGGTTTTCTAGCCAGTGGTTTTCTTTGGTACTAACAACATTGCACTCCATGGACTTGTCCATGCCTTTCTCTAATCCTCCAGAGTGTGGGTCATCTGAGCATGAAGATGTTGCTCGCCTTCTGCGAGTTTGACACTTCCAGTGTCTGTCCGCTTTTATTCCTACCTGCTTCGACTCCCCCACTTGACTTGTATCATCTATTAGACTTGCCTTGCCCTGTCTCCGCGGCCGCCCAGTCCTGTTGCAGCCTGCAATTGTCCGTTGGATCGAGATCGCCTGTCAGATCGCGATGTCCCGTCAGGTTGCCTCCCTTCAGCTCGTGATTGCCTGTCAGCCCGCGATCGCCCATCAACTTGCGACAGCAAAGACTATTTCATATTATAGAGGCATAAAAGTACTTACTGTATTGAAAGGAGACAGCATCGGTTGTGGTGGCTGATGTGGTAATGTCGCTGAGTGGTGAACGCCAGATTGGGGTTCGGGTCCTGCTCAAACTTGTGAGTTTCTTTGGTTGCTGTAACCTCACCATCTTTGTGAGCTAAGGAAGGGGGTTTCTTGGGAACCTATAGGTCTATCTGTTGAGTCATCAGCAGTCATTGCCTGGTCCTCCTTGGTCGTAGCTTGTGTGGAAAGGGGGCTTAGGCACTGATCATATGTATATATGATCAGTCTGTTTGGCATTGTCTGCTTTATAGGGCAATGTCACTGTCCCTTGCCTCAGCCATTCATGAGCGGCTTTTAAACTACCTCACACGAACCACAACCGTTCGTCTAAAGAGCTCTATAGGCTTCCTCACTACTCTAAACCGTCTGGCTTGGAGCGCTCGCTGTGCACTAGGTCAGTAATTTACTGCCACGTTGTAATTCGGCTGCGCGGCCTTGTGTGAAGGGCTTCATTTATCTTCATTGATTTCTGAGCCAAGTGGCAAAACTGTGTAGCGTTAAACCGCTTATGTAAAAATACCCTATAAGACGAGAGTTTGCTTTTGTGTAAGAACAAAGAAGTTTTGAAATTATACAAATAATGCTGTGAAAATAAAGCAAAATGGAAAAATTCAACTGCAGCTTGGTTAAATAACTGCATATTTCTGGACTTGTTTTCATATTCTAGACCTAAATCTTCTTTCTAAAAGTCGTTGAAAAAAATTTATTTTTTAAGAAAATAAAACCAGCGCATTCCCACCAATAAAATACGCAATCACATAATAATAAGATATATATACTGTTTATATATATATATATATATATATATATATATATATATATATATACTGTTTATATATATATATATATATATATATATATATCTGTATATATGTAGTACTATTGTACTAGATATTCTCTTCAGCCATTCCTGGCTTTATTTTTTTATTTCACTTTATTTCGGCATGCTCTACCTTGTAATTTTAATTACTTCCTCGAAATCTTTCAATAATCAATTTTTGTCTTTGTCTCATTTTTATAGTATTCCAGATATTTAATAAAGCTATGAAGTCAGGGAGTGGCTATGGTGTAAGAATCGTTCATAGAATTATTAATGATATCTCTATGGGGAGAAGGAGAAAAAATTTATCTGTCATACTCACTAGGGGTATAGGAATGTGATATCCAGTGTTTTTCAGGGTAGTTTTCTTGGCCCATTACTTTTTATACTATATACGCATGACATGTGGTTTGTGCTGAATCCCTTAGAGATCTAGCTAAAATTAGTGCATGGTGCAAATTATGAAGTTGAATCATTACAAAACTCATATTATGATTCTAAGTAGGTCAAGGACAGTGGCTCCTCATCATCCTGATCTCAGCACTGATCATTTTTCTTTAAGTGTATGACTCTTTTAGAATTTTAAAAGTGCTTCTCGACAGGAAATTTACTTTTGAGAAACACGTTATGTCTGTCTCTTCTTCATTTACACAAAAAATGGCTTATTTAGAGAGTCTTAAAAATTTTTTGGTGATCAATCGATTCTGAGTGTTTTAATTCTTTCATTTTACCTTGTTTCGGGTATTTTTCTCCTGTCTGGTCTTCAGCTGCTGATTCTCATCTTAATTTGTTGGACAGAAACTTACGGTCTTATTAAATTTCTTTTTCCTGATCTAGATATTAATCTCTGGACCATCGTTCAATTAGTTCATTGTGCTTGTTGCATACGATTTTTTTATAATTCTGACCATCTTTTACATTTAGAACTTCCCGGGCAGCTCCATCCTGTTCATACTACTAGGCATGCAGTTAATTCTAATAGTCAGGCTTTCTCCATCATGAGGCTCAATACCACACAGTACTCTAGAAGTTTTATTCCAACTGTAACCAAGTTGTGGAATGATCTTCCTAATCAGGTAGTTGAATCATTAGAACTTCACTTCAAACGATCAAAATTGTAGCAAATGTTTTTATGTTAAACAGGCAGACATAAGGCTTTTTCTACTTTATATATGAAGTGCAGACATAAGGCTTTTTCTACTTTATATATGAAGTATCTGTTTTAATGTTATTAATGTTTTTAAAATATTTTATTTTAATTGTTCATTAGTTCTTATATCGGTTATTTATTTCCTTATTTCCTTTCCTCTCTTGGCTATTTTATTTCTGTTGGACCCCTTGGGCTTATAGCATCTTGCTTTTCCAACTAGGTTTGTAGCTTAGCTAATGTTATGATAATAATAATAATAATGATAATAATAATGATAATAGTAATAATAATAACAGAAGATGAAGAAAGGCAACGTTTGATGAAACACTATAGTTTGGTTATGAATAGGGGATATGAAGTGAATAATTTAATTGATGTATATGAAGCCAGTGAAGACCTTGATAAGCCCATGAAGGAATTCAGTGTGTTGAAGTCAAAGCTATCATTAAAAAACTCAGACGATGGGAAGCCCCTGGTTATGGTGGAATAACTGCTGAGATGATACTGGCTGGAAATGAAGTGATCCCCGCAATACTTACAATACTTACAAGATTATTTTGTAGAATTTGGCGTGAAGAGGCAAAATCTGATGAGTGGGAGTAAGGAGTTTCGGTAATAATGGGAAAAGGAGACCTAACTTAATGCAATAATTAGAGGCCTCACACTCAGGACAGTAGTCACGGAATTATATAGTATGATTACTTTAAAGAGACTAGAGAGAAAGATTGATGAAAGGCTGAGAGACGAACAAGCAGGATTTAGAAAAGGTAGAAGTTGTACCGACTAAAAATTTTTTTTACGACATGTTTTACAGCAATGTGTAGAATACAGAAATCAACTTTTAATGATATTTGTTGACTATGAAAAAGCCTTTGATAGTGTGCACCGGCCAATTTTGTGGAGAGTCCTGGATTATTAGGGAGTTCCTCTTAGCTATGTAAATTTGATTAAGTCTGTTCATGACAATAGTACTATCAAATGAGTTACCAGTGAACAGTGGAGTACTCCAAGGGAAGGTGTTGTCACCTATGTTGTTAATCCTCCTCCTGGATTTTGTAGTACATAGAACAGTTGGGGATGGTGGAGAGGCATTGGACTGGATTGGTAATAAGAAATTGGCTAACCTGGAGTACACTGATGACGCTGTCCTTATTAGCAGAACCCCACATGATTTTCAATGCTTGCTTACCAGAATGCATGAAATATCACAGGAGGGTGGGCTCAAGATAAATAGATGGAAGACAGGTGATGAGCATGGAATGTGCAATGGAAGATGAAAATAAATATAATTGGAAGGAGAAAGGACTAATAAGGTAGAATCATTTAAGTATTTAGGAACTATTATCTCTAATATAAGGTCTATAAAATTGGAATTTAATGAAAGACTGAGAAAAGCAAATCAGACAATTGCAAGGTTAAGTAAAATTAGGAAATCATATCTGAAATTCTATTTAAAAATCAGCCTTTATATCAGTTTAGTGAGGTCGGTGTTACTATATGGATATGAGTCATGGTATGACAATGAAACAATATCTAAGAGATTTTTTTATTTGAGAACAAAGCCCTGAGAAGAATATAGGGAGTTGAATGGCAGGACAGGATTAGAAATGAAACTATAAGAGAGATTACTCAAGTGCCATATGCGGACAAGATCATGGTGAGGGGTAGAGGGAGATGAAAGAGATATTAGTTCACCAAGCATATAATTGGGCTTTACAAGGCATTTGAAGAGGTGGAAGACCCTGGCCTACAAAGCTGAGGACTCTGAAGCATGAAGTAGGCGATTGTGAATGGATAAGTATTGATTTAAAAGCTCAAAATTAGAGGCAACTGGTGAAATCATACTGTAGCCCTTTGCGTCAATAGGCGTAGGATATATATATATATATATATATATATATATATATATATATATATATATATATATATGAAGTATTTATTTAATGTTTATTTTAATTTTTTTTCAACTCGCCTATATGAGGTAAAAGTCTGACTCAGTGCTGTCTACGAAGCTACTTTGTACCAGAATGAAGTAAAATCAAAGAACTTCCTTCCTGTGTTGGCTGTTGTACTCCATTAGATTTAGGTGTAGGTGATGTTGTGTGATTCTGATTCACCTAAGTTTTATCCAGATATTCAAGGTTTTTGGGAGGCCTGTTTGACTTTGCCGCCACCACTTGAATTTTTTGCAGTCGGGTCTTCATGCCAACCACCACCACCACCACAACCACAACGTAGCAATATGTGGAAATATCTGTCACATATAATAGAATTTAAACAACTCATTGTTACAGTCTTGAACATTGACACTGTACAATGTAGCTTCTTTCACTACATACATAGTAGTTGAAATATTACTTTCAAATGGCACTTGGATGGGAAACAAGGGAGACACACATGTTTGAACATTGGTTTTGGCCCCGCCCTGAACAGACATCGTGCTCTAAATAGACTATAGTTTAACATTGCCTAGTTTGTACTTCTGAAGGAAATCCTCACTGGTGCAGTTCTATTAGTTTCCAATGATATGGCACCCAACATGCATAATTTCCCCAATAACATCATGTTGCATATAGTTACATAGTATGTGATATAAGAAAATTACGTAGATCAGATATTATGTAAACAACAACCCATATATAAATGCATACTTTGCAATGCATAAAAAATATAAATCCTTGAATTCTCTCCTGTAGCATTACATACTTGAAGAATGTTAGCACTTGTCCTCTGTTCTACCATCCAAGGATATTAAATTTAGTGGACACACTTTTGCATGAACCTGGGTTCGATGTCAAGCAGAAACTGAAAATAATACAGGACATTCTAAACAATTACGAAAATTCACAAACAGTCAAGTATTTGAAAGATGGACACTCCTCTTGAACAAACCATAACATAAAAAAGAAAGCAAGTCTCATATAGTAAGCTCCTTCATGTAATTACATATTTTTCTAGATACAAAATATTTAGTGTTCAAAGGATTATCAAGGATATGCTGATATGGCCTATGAATGCACTAAGGGATTAATCTACATCTCTCTGGGAGCTACAAGCAGGGCCGACTCATGGTTGGTAGATGGGTGGTAAGACCTGCTCCTCAATTTCTTTCTGAGCTTCAAAACTGTTTTTTTGCACATTTTACCTAGCATAGAACTGCTACCACCACAAGCAGTTATGAGGGCCCCAATTTCCATTCCAGCTAACATATAAAACACGTCGGTGTCATCGAGAGTATGGCTGGCACAGAGGTGTGTGGTGTTTGTTTGGTATGAAATTGTTTATCTGAGGCTTGATGCATTTGTGTTATGTTTAATCCCTTCAGTGTGGCTCTAGACTTGATTTTGCTATTTTGGTAGGATGCAATTCTACACCAAAACCAAAACTTGCACATCATCTTTATTGATATATTCTGCAGCTTCCATAATAATTATTTACCTGACCGCTCATGCTCACTAGGCAATGGTATCCTAGCATCTTCATGTTGGCGTTGAAGTCATTCAAATAGTCGTAGCCAACACACATTTCATATCCTAGCAGAAGTGGTTATTGCACAAGCTTATAACACATTCTAAAGTAGGACCCCTGAGATGAGATGTTCCATCACACAAATGTATTCATTCCATGTTTACAACTTTTACTGGAATCTGCAAATCCCAAAGTAGTTTCGTTATCTGCATTAATGACCTCATTAGCAGTCAATGAAACAATTTCCCCAGAAACCATAACTTTTACTAGCAAGGAAATCTGTTCATACAGGATATATGGTTTCTGGCCTTGAATGCACAGGTAGCTTCATCGAAATAAAAAAAAATCATCCCCTTTTCTTTTCACTATCACTTGTATAGTTTTGTAGTATTGCATCAAAGTATTTGTTTGAGAGTGATATAACAACACTACATGATTTTATAGTTTGATTGGTAAGGACATAGGTGGTCTGGTTCAATGAATATTAGACTTGCCTTCATTATTCCCTTCAAGTTCGCCAATCAAGGTCCCTACCTCTCTTCCCAACACGAGTGAGGAGAAAAAGCAGAACCTGCCCATTCTCAGTTTTTATGCCATATTATTTAAATCAATCCTCCATGTGTATTGGTTTTCTGTTACTATTGCATTACCATAATGTTTTACCATATCGCTGATTACATCCCTGTATTATTGCGTGCATTGTGCTTGACCTTACACTATCAAGTTCTGTGTATGGACATGTTTGCAAACTGTAGTTGCAGCTCCTGTGACCCAATCACTAGCTAGCATTCACATAATTGGATTCTAACACCTAAATTGACAAAGGTAATACATGCTTCCTCTTGCACGACCTCACTCAGACTATCTGTTCATTTATCATAAGCTTTACATATATGGTACTAAAGCTCTCTCTAATGAGAACTAGTAGATATTACTACTATACTAGTAAGTATCCTCGACATTATAATTTCCTTTTTATACGAGTTGAGCTACTACCCCCAATTATCTCATCCCTCCCATCATGGATGCATTGTCAATCTTTTTCCAAACCCTTTATGAGTATATCTCACTCATTCTCAAGACTCCTAATGATGGTACCTTCACTCCCCTCTAAGGTAAATTTTCTGTATGTATAAAATGTAGCTTGAATATATAAACTGATTCCTAGGATCTGCAATCTCATAGTTACAGACAACTCTTGGAACATTTAATAGTCTTAGAGGGTTTCTGTTTCATTACTTTGTCTTGAGTGTATGAGGCCCATCGTTCGTTTGTTGTAAAACAACTAGCACTGAAGGTGCAGCCACGGGCACTTTTGCTAAAGCAGTGTGTAAGTGGGAACGAGGTCCAGTGTTAACGACCTTGAATTGTCACATGAACAACCAGCACATCAAGCTTCCATCTAGGCTCACAGTGTTAAGGTCAATCTTCCCTTCAACTGATGGCCCCACTTTCTCACCACTCACTTTCATGCCATAATGGGGGAGAAGGGGACCACACTCCGTGATGAACCCATGCCATCTCTGCCCGTTAACTGGATTGGCTGTGAAGCGTGAGCTATTAATTTTTTTCTTCCCCTCTTCCTTGACGACCCTAGCTCTTCTTCCATGAGGATTAGATAGAAAAGCCTCAACCCTGTTCTTGGCCTCGTGTTTATTTTTATATATAAACAGCGTCGTGGTTCTGAGGCTGGACATTCGGTTCAGAGTTCCCTTCCCGCACCCCATCTACTCTGTGTAATAATCAGATAAAATCTTTTATCCACCATTGTCTGAACATAAGTGTGTGTGTGTATATATATATATATATATATATATATATATATATATATATATATATATATATATATATCGTATATTTCTTTGTATAGGGGTAGATTTTAAGATTAGTTTTGAATGAAAAAGTCAGGGTTCGCCTATTACACGAGAGATCATATTCATCAATAGGTTTGTAGTTTGGAAGGATTGACTTAAAATTGTATACCGTATATTCCCATGTAAACCATGTATTTTCAACAACCAAGCCCCTTTCCAAACACATTTTCTTAAGTTTATCTCCAATCCCATTTATTTTACTCCAAGAAGTCTTTGTCTATCAATAACTTTTTTTCTTTTGTCGTACATTGTCAAATATTGCCTTAAAACACCTCGACCAACCCCTATTTCACGTTTCCATTTCTCATGC
>NC_090725.1:246479238-246526738 GCF_036898095.1 Palaemon carinicauda | reverse complement strand
TTCCCATGGAGAACTCCAATGTTCACTGGAAATTCATTTGATAGGACTCCACTTACATTAATTTTGCACTTACTATTCTCTTGAACAGACTTAATTGAATTTCCATATTCAACAGGAACTCCGTAGTAACGCACGACTGAACAAAATTGGCCGGTGCACACTATCAAAGGTTTTTCATATTCCACAAATGCCATCAGAAGTGAATTTCTGTATTCTACACATTGCTGTACATGTCATAAAATGAGAATTTGGTCAGTGTGTGTGTATGTGTATATATATATATATATATATATATATATATATATATATATATGTATATATATATATAATGTATATATACAGTATATATATATATATATATATATGTGTATATATATACAGTATATATATATGTATATATATACAGTATATATATATGTATATATATACAGTATATATATATGTATATATATATACAGTATATATATGTATTTATATACAGTATATATATATATATATGTATATATATACAGTTTATATATACATATGTATGTATATGTATGTAATATGTATATATATATATATAAATATATATATATATATATATATATATGTATATGTATGTAATATATATATATATATATATATATATATAAATATATATATATATATATATATATATATATATATATATATATATATATATATATATATATATATATATAATATCAGTGAAGGTGGTGGCAGCCAGTAATTTACATTTCTCATTGTGGACAGGGTAAGCAGCAGTTCTTTCAATATGTTGGGTCATGCAAATAACAAATGATGAGAGGCGCTGAATTAGACGACTTTTACATCGTAAGAGGATTTATTGTCTAAGTTAATTTTCACAGAAACATGGGCAGAAATCTTCTTCAAAGAGAGGGAAATAGAACTTTAAATCTTGGCAATTACATAATAGAAGATATATTTCTCTCGCTAACTTTTAAATTGCTGAAACAGTTTATTATAATTGTAATTATTAATTATATCTTGTAACTTACAAACACACGTGGGGAGAATCGACTTAGAGCAAGTTAATGTTAATCTCCTTCCATCAGTAGAATTGCAATTTATCTCAAGTCCCAAATATGACTTATTAACTAAACAGTCTTAATTTCTATCCTAGTCAAGCAAGAGGGAGGGGCTGTTACGATCTTAAAATCGTTACAGGTTCTTTTAATAAGTGAAATAGATAACAACAACCTACATTGAAACATGGGAAATGAATATAAAAAGAAACTCACAAAAAGCACCACGGTTATTCACAAACTTACAAAGAAAATAATGTTACTTCTTCGGTTACTTTAACTGACAAACCAAATCAATCAGAACATCCACAGAAAAGGGGAACAGGCAGTAAGGTGGAAATACTTGAGTAATATTTTTCTGCAGCTGCTGAGACGGTACTGGTACGGAGACTTCAGGCTTGAGAACATTGCAGAAGGGCGGCTGAAGTTCAAATGAAATTGGCACGAAGACGTCACAAAAGGGTGGCATCAAGAAGGGACATCAGAGGTCTTCTCCCAGGAAATCGATGATACTGTCGAAGTAAGGCTTAAGAACGTTGCAGAAGGGCGGCTGAAGTTCAGATGAAACTGGCACGATGACCGGATTCGAAGACGTCACAAAAGGGGTGGCATCAAGAAGGGATATCAGATGTCTTCTTCCAAGGATTCGATGATACTATTGAACGAAGACAGGCTGCAGGCAGTGTTGGCTACTTCTTGTCACAAGCAGGGAGGGCAGGCTGCTTCAATTTGTCTCCTCTTCTCGGCCATAGCAGGATCTTTTGGAGATAGGCTTTTGTTGTCTGAAGGGAAGGTTAGAATCTGGCTCTATCTGACTTCTAGTCTTCTCTATTTCTTGTCTCGCTAGGACTTGGACCTTATCTGCTTCGGACATAATTCCTCTCTTGTCTCATGTTCTGTCCTATCTCTCTTGGACAATCTCTTCTTGAGGTTTGTATACCCATGTATGGGCGGAGTTAATTACATTGGGCAGTGGTTATCTCCATAGAAGGCGTTCTTTTTAACTATTCTGCATCTCTATTGGCTTCCTCAAAAACGCCCACTTCGATCACGCCAAGGAAGCTTCTAGAAGAAATTTCTGATGCAATCTGGACCACGTGTTACAAAAAGGCAGCACGTGTCCTTACATGATGACACATATCCTAATAACAAGGATTTCCCTCAGGCTCAAAATCTATTGATTTTACTTTTTTTTAAAGTCTGCAACAAAAAAACTCATCCGTCCCTGAACTGAGGAACATCTGCATGAAACTCCAACTTAACATCAGGAGAACATTCTTTTTTTTTCGCATTCCATTCACTCAACAGAAAAAAAAGACTAGTTCGTTGATGAAAAATAAAAACAAACTTTTTTTTTTCTTATTCTGAAAAATCGCTGGAAAAGCTATCAGCTATAACATTATTCTTTCCTTTTATATGAATTATCTTCAGGTTATAATCTTGTAGTTCTAAACTCCAACGCATGAGACGTTTATTCTTATTCTCAAATCTTTCCAAATAAACTAATGGAATGTGATCTGTGTACACAGTCAAAACAGGACTACTACGTACATAAATCTCAAAGTGCTGCAAGGCTGAAACTAAACTAAACAATTCCTTTTCAATAGTTGAATAATTTTGTTGAGCTTTAGTCAGTTTCTTTGAATAATATGCGACTGGGTGCTTCGTCCCATTCACTTCTTGCAACAAGGCTCCCCCTATACCAATGTCACTAGCATCAATCGCTAAATTAAATTCCTTGTTAAAATCGGGTAACAATAATACTGGCTCATGAAGCATTACGGTCTTTAATTTATTGAAAGCTTCTACACATTCCCCATCAAATACAAAACTTCGTCCTTTCTTAAAAAGATTAGTTATGGGAGCGCTTATTTCTGAAAAATTGGGTACAAATCTACGGAAATATGAAACCCCGAGAAATCTCTTGGCTTGCTTTTTAGTTGCTGGGATTGGGAAATTGATGATGGCTTCTGTGTTCCCACTCTTATAACAAATCTTACCGAGACTCACTTTATGCCCTTAATAAGTGATATAGGTTTTCCCAAATTCGCATTTCCTTAAATTTAATACAAGGTTTGCTTTTTCAAGGGCTGTCAGGACTTCAGCTAAAATTCATAAATGTTCTTCCGAAATTTCTGAAAATATAACAAGATCATCTAAATACATGACACAGTTATCAATACCATTTAAAACTTTATTTATTAATCTTTGGAAAGTACTGGCTGCATTTCTTGACCCAAAAGGCATTACTTAGGTCCATAACTACCGAACGGTGTTATAAAAGCTGATATTTTCCTTGCTCATCTGTTTAGAGGTACTTGCCAATATCCTTTGGCCAAATCAAGCTTGGAGATGAATTTAGCATTCCCGATCCTATCTAAGCAATCATCGATCCTGGGAAGTGGAAAATTATTTTGCTTATTAATACTGTTTACTTTTCTGAAATCAATGCACAACCTATCTATTCTATCTTCCTTTTTTACTAGAACTATCGGAGAACACCATTCACTCTCGCTAAGAACTATCAAATCATTATCTAACATATACTTAATTTCCTTTCGTACTGAATTTGCCTTCTATGGACTCAAACGATACGGACTTTGTCTTATAGGTTTAGACAAAATTTATCACTAACAGTTTCTGGATAATTTAGAAAAACATTATATAATTCACTCCGTTTTTCTTCTTCTAAGCTAGAGTTAAATAACTTGAAATTCTTAAGCACATCAGAGTTTTTCTCAAAACTAATTTCTCGCTGCGACACAGTTATTACTGGTATTGGGCGTTCGTTGTATTTCTTCAGCTAGTTTATGTGCAGCCACTTAGCTCTACATCTCCCCATATCAGTTATGTAATTCAAATTGCCCCTTTTTCCTAAAATAGGATGAGGACCTTCGAACTTATAAGATAATGAGCGACCTTCTTTCTGAACTAATACTAAGGCTTTATCTCCCATACGGAAATTTCTCTCCTTTGCCCCAAGATCATATCTTCTTTTAGTTTCCCCTTGGGTGTTGTTCTCGTTTTCTATTGCTAATTTCCAAGCTTTTCTTAAATTCTCCTTGTAATTCTCTAAATTCTGAATGTAGTCTTCTCTACTCTCTTTGCTAACTGACTTGGGGCGAACATAATGACACAAAATTTCGCCTTTTCAACAAAAGGTTTCCTTACAAACATTATGGGGATCATCATCCAGCTCACTTTCAAAAATTCAAGAAAGTGTCTCATCCTCTCTTTGCAACTTAATTAGCTCATCTTTATTCAAAATGTTAGTGCCTAAACCATTGCAGTAACTATTACTTGAATCTACTATATCGACTACGTCTACATCACTACTTTCGACAGCTACATCATCAACTTGGCTAACACTGTCAACACAGATGGAGTCTGTCTTCTCAGCCCCACACTTGCTAAGATCAACCTCACTGCCTCCATCACACACGTTCGAATCCTCGAACAAATTATGACTGTAGTCTATATCTGTATCTAAACTTGACCTAGTTACTACCATTTCAGGCACTGGACCTCACTTGAAATAGGATTCACACATTTGGATGTAGTTAAATCATTACCGACAGTAATGTTAACTGCGTCAACAGGCAAATAGTCTACAACTGCTAGTTTTACATCTCTTGACACTCTCTGACTTTTCAAGTTCATCTTCAACAAAGGACAAACAATGCAAGTATTCGGAAACCCACCTAACATAACTTTTTCTTTCATACTGATTTTTGCCCTTGTTGGCACACACACTTTTCTAATAAGGGAAACGGCTGCTCCAATACCCCTAAGCAAGATAACTTCTCTCGAATCACCTCCTTCAAGCAAAGGAACTACACCTTCAGACAAAAACTCTCCATAAAATTTTCTAGTTTCTTTCATAAAGTCATTTCTGCTTGATGATAGATTATTAACTAGAGACACTGGTTTCTTGACATTCTTCTCCTCTACTATACAATTCCTTGCTATATGCCCTTTCTTATTACGTGGATAACAAATTATCTCTGAAGTACTACCTTCCCATTTGCTCTTACAAAACCTGTCAGTATTACCCAGTTTTCCACATGTATAACAATAATAATGATAATCATATTTCCCTGTATTACTATTGCTAAAACTACTCTTACTATGTTGCATATTACTAGAAGAAGGATTATTTTTCTTCTTACTATCACTTAAACTAAGAGTAAGACTGTATTCATCTGCCAACCTTGTTGCATCTGTAAAAGACTTTTCAGGCCTCTCTTCTATATATATCTTAATGTCTGGAGATATGTTATCGTTGAAGTTTTCTAACAAAACTAAGTTCTTGGGATCATCAAAACTATCTATTTCAGCGGAAGTTAACCAATCACCAAATGATCTTTCTAACTTCTTTCCGTATTCTACATAAGTACTGTTCTCATCTTTTTTCAAACTTCTGATCTCTTACGGTACGCCTCTGGTACTAACCTGTATGCACAAAGAACAGTTTCTTTCACAATATCATAGTCTTCACTTTCATCCTCAGGCATGCAACTATACACAGAAAGTGCCCTACCACTTAAGACTGACTGCAAATACAAAGTCCACTTGTTTTTGGGACAGCCTACTCTGTTCATTAACTTTTCAAAAGACAGGAAATATTTTGTTACATTTTCCTCATCAAATTTTGGAATTAATTTCAACACTGCACCCATACCTAAACAATCAGAATCATTGTTCAATGATGAATTACTACCCCGTCTGCTACCTGTCGCTTTACTTCCTGGTCTGCTTCCTGGCGGACTATTATGAAGATTTTACCTTAAACGGACGATTTCTAACTCATGGTTACGCTGTTTCTCATTTTCTTCTTGCTGTTTCTCATTTTCTTCTCGCTGTTTCTCATTTTCTTCTCGCTGTCTTTCATTTTCTTTTCTTTCAGCTGCTCTTTCTTCTCTTATCAAACATTTCCTGTTCTCTCTTAAAAACGTGCTCACGGAGAGAATCGCCATCTAGACTAAGAAGCATTCCTGAAGCTATCAAATCTTTCGTAACCTCACTCATTCTGCTTCTTTCTAAATTCTCCCTGTTTCAATTGGTTACGTTGTAGAAAATCCTGGCAAAGTCGCCAACTGTTATGATCTTAAAATCGTTACAGGTTCTTTTAATAAGTAAGATAAATATCAACAATAACCTACATTGAAACATGGGAAATGAATATAAAAAGAAACTCACAAAAAAACACCACGTTTATTCACAAACTTACAAAGAAAACTAATGTTACTTCTTCGGTTACTTTAACTGACAAACCAAATCAGTCAAAACATCAACAGAAAAGGGGAACAGTCAGTAAGGTAGAAATACTTAAGGAATAGTTTTCTACTGGTACGGAGACTTCAGGCTTGAGAACGTTGCAGAAGGACAGCTGAAGTTCAGATGAAACTGACACGATGACTGGATTCGAAGACGTCACAAAAGGGGTGGCATCAAGAAGGTACATCAGAGGTCATCTTCCAAGGATTCGATGATACTGTTGAACGAAGGCAGGCTGCAGGCAGTGTTGGCTACTTCTTGTCACAAGCAGGGAGGGCAGGCTGCTTCAATTTGTCTCCTCTTCTCGGCCATAGCAGGATCTTTTGGAGATAGGCTTTCGTTGTCTGAAGGGAAGGTTAGAATCGGGCTCTATCTGATTTCTGGTCTTCTCTATTTCTTGTCTCGCTAGGACTTGGACCTTATCTGCTTTGGACATAGTTCCTCTCTTGTCTTATGTCCTGTCCTATATCTCTTGGACAATCTCTTCTTGAAGTTTATATACCCATGTATGGGCAGAGTTAATTACAGTGGGCAGTGTTCCTCTCCATAGAAGGCGTTCTTTTTAGCAATTCTGCATCTCTATTGGCTTCCTTAAAAATACTCACTTCGATCACGCCAAGGAAGCTTCTAGAAGAAATATCTGATGCAATCTGGACCACGTGTTGAGTTGTAACAAAAAGGCAGCACGTGTCCTTCCATGATGACACATATCCTAAACAAGGATTTCCCTTAGGCTTGGTTTCTCAAAATATGCTGACTCCAGTAATTAAGATGACGACATCTTGGTCAAAACAGGACAGTTCCCTTATCACGGGTCCGTAGTCAAATCTCGTCTTGCCTCGCGCTCACTCTTTGGGAATAGATATTTTTGTCTTTTGTTATATCCTTTTAAAAGTATTGTATCTACCCATGACAGAGCACACATAATACTTGTCTCGCATTATAAGTCTTAGGCAAAAGATAATACTAAGATCGTAACCTAGTGGAGTGTCGTTTTGGGCATAATGATCGCCCAGCGGCGACGGGGGCACGTGACCATCTCCCACGCCCAACTCCCCTCACTCTACTTCCAAGGATGAGTTTTTATGGCATCTATCTTGTGACAGTTCTTAAGATCCATTTATTATTAATCCCAACGTTTCGTGAAGCATGTAAATAATATTAAGATACAGTAATAGAAAATACATAGAAATTCATATGAAAAGTAAAAATTAGTAAAATCAAAAATTCAAATGAAAAGTGCATAAAACAGAAATGGAATCAACCTCGCAGAAGCACACTTAGAAACTGAATAGTATCAACAAAACGAAGAAACCTATGGCAGGTATAATTGAGTGGAGGAAGCTTGGGTGTTTATTGATGGAACTAGTCTTTCAATTTGTATTGACTCTAGAATAGGCGAGTCGTGGCTTTTAGATACTTGCCATATAATGCTAAAATCTGTATTATCAATATTTATTTTACACATTTTAGCATGATTGCGAGCATATGAATGTTCTGGGCTGGATATTTGCAACCTGTTCGTAAACTCACACCTTTATGAGAATCAATTATGACCTTCAACAACCTCTTGTTAGAACCTACGTAAGCCCCAGAGTTGAACTTTTGGCAAAGATATCGATATACTACACCAAAGAACATCAAAGGACTCAATTGATCTTTCAGATGATAAATCGAGCCAACTGTGAAAGGATTCTTGGGAATTAGGTTTACTTCAACAGCTGGGGAGTAATTTCTTGGAGGATTTTTGTCAACTTTGTGAAAGGGAAGCAGACAAAAGTTTAGAAATAAACCGTGATGAATGAAAACTTTAGATTCTTTGAAATATAAAGATAAAAAAAAATTTGATAAAATTTTAAATGCGTAAAGCATTTTACACAAGGCTTCAGTTTTTCATGACCGATCTTACAGGCCGTCCCCATCGTCGAAGCTTACGATTCCATTTTTGCAGCGAGAGGGACGTTAGTTTTTCAAGAACGTCATCTCCTGATGGAAGCAGATTAATTCGTGAAGTTTACACGCTCAAAAAATTAGGTTTGTTATTTTTATTGAGCTGCAATTTGATTGTATTTTGAGCGGTGCATATCCTTACGACAAATTATGGTCTCGATGCTCCTCGATTATCTCGGCAATGAAGTAGTTTTTGCAATGCCATTCATGCCGTTTTTTTTCTTCCATGCCGCTATAGATTCCAATGTTACAAAGGCGTTGATGCAGAGTTTTCAAAACGGGTCTCACTTGTGCAACACAGCTTAGTATGTGAAGCTTACTCGCTCTTTCAGAAATTCTGTTTGAATACTACGTTTGTCCCTGATTCCAGTTCAGCTGAAATGGTATCAATTTCCACAACAGCTTGAAGTCTCACTTTCTCTCTCCGGAGAAACATCTGTGCTTCCATCCAGGTTATCCATGCCTTGCCACTTCTGAATACGGTACTTTGGCATGTTACTTTACATTTATAATTAGTAGATAATGTTTTAGTGGTGTCCAAAAATTGGAAGTAGCATATCTCCGGACCAACTGTCCTTCAGATAGCTTTTAGAATAACAGGAAAATTGCATTTACGTTTCTCTATTTATTATTAGGTGTCGACACGTTTTGAATCACTTCGTCATGACTACCTTAGTTAAGTGACGGAATTACACTTTATTGTAAAGGCTATGGTAATGAAAATTTTGATACAAAAATTATTTAGCAACTCCAAAGTTAATTAAAAAGAATATTAAATTGATAAATCTCATGATACCAACATCGGAAAAAATAAGGGGCAAAGTTGCTTGACTCAGATTCTTTTTCCTGAAAAGGAATTTGATGCGGCTCTAGAAACTTGTAATGACACAGCTTCTGGCCCTGATGAGATTTTTTATGCCATGGGAAAAATAACAGAATATTTAAAGTTTTGGTCTTATTAAAAATTGCTTATGGGAGTGAAATTTATTCCTCACTTACCCTTTGAACAATTTGAAAATTATGCTTGTATTAGAATGGTGACTGGTGCTTTCAGGTCACCACTTACACCGTCTTTATGTAGATGCCGGAAAAGGGCCCTTGAACACTGCTGTCAGATATGAATGATTAGGTATTGGAATGAGATATTAAGATATACCAAATCAATTTTTTTTTTTAAGAATGAATGATTTGAAGTTCTTAAAGAAATTGATTGGTATATCTTAATAAAGTAAATAGTTTAAACGTTTTAGATGTTATAAGGATCTATGACCCTATGGTTTCGGAGTACAGCAAAATTTAAGTAATTAATTTTTAATTTTTTTCTATGGAACGCCAGTTTGTGTTGCTTTTAGATTGTTAGTTATCTGGAATGAGACTGCAATAATATTTTAAGTAGAAGTGGAAAATATTGAATAGGAACAAGATACTATAACTAAATTTTGACAACAAAAATGATAATTGTCTCCAGTAACAATTCAAATAAAATTAAACTAATTGTAGATTCATTTGATAATTGAGCAGATGTCAAGACAAATTGAGTGAGAGAATCAGATTAGAGGCAAGATAATATTATACAATGGTAGAAACTTCTAAGTTTCTTAAAATGTTAGACTGATTCCTAAACTCGTCTAGAAGCCGTTATAAATATTTTTTCTCGCCTTTCGAGAAAAGTGCGTATTTCAAAAGACCTTAGTTTACGATATTCCAAAGAGTGTTACAGGTAAAAGTTACCGAGCTTTACTTTGGTTCAAGTTATCATTGTTTTGAAAATGACATTGAAGGCCTATGAACGTGCATATCCTTGATGTAGTAATTAAAGGATAAACATTACAGGGAGTGTTGACTTATTTGTTTGGTGCCAAACCCATACGAGAAAACTTATGTCTGGTGTGTAGCGTTGATTACTGATAGGTAAGCTGGAAAAGTGTCATTGTGTTTTAGCTGTAAATGAATAAACTTATAATAGCCATTCTTTATACTGGTTATGTATATTGAAACTAATGTTTGTGATATTGATAGAAAGAGGAAAACAGACACCTCTCATGGAAAAGTAAACAGAAACCTCTCGGTGGAGGTTTTTTATTGTATTCTGTACTTGGAAGCTGGTTATTGATTATGACCTTAATGTACATTAGTTCAGGGATAAACTTTTTAAATATGTATGAAAATGGTTAGCTGATTGTGTCTTTATAGTGATCCCAGAAATGTTATCGTCTTACATCAATTAGTAACGTTTTCTCTCAGATATATTCGATAGAGGCCGTGAAAATATATCTTGGTATTCAGGTATTTGTGTCTCTGTCTGACTGCCTTTTAATCGAGTGTATTCATGATACATTCGAATCGAGACGATTTAGTTAGTTTGAAACATTCTCTCTCTCTCTCTCCCTCTCTCTCTCTCTCTCTCTCTCTCTCTCTCTCTCTCTCTCTCTCTCTCTCTCTCTCTCTCTCTTAATGTGTATTCGTTATAATCGTAGGGTAACATGCCCAAGTACCGTATATAGAAGTGGCAAGACATGGACAACCTGGATGGAAGCGCAGAGGATGCTTCACCAAGGAGAGAATGATGGAGTCAAGAGACTTTAAGCTGTTTGGGATGCGGTTCCAGGTGAACTGGATTCAGGAATCAACGAAGTCTTCAAATAGGAAATTTCTTAGGAAGCGAGTAAGCTTCACGTCCTAATCTGTGTTTCACAAATGAAGTCAGTTTTGAAAGTTCTGCATCTACCCCTTCGCAACCTTGAAAGCTTGAGCTGCATCGAAGAAAGAATAAAAACGACATGGATAGGAGTTCAGAAACTTTCATTACAGAGAAAATGTAGGAGCATCAAGACCACAATTATTCATAAATATATGCACCGTTCCAAATGGACTTAAGTTCGAGATCAATGCAGATCCATACCAAATTTCTGAGGGAGCGTGTAAGCCTCGAATGTAGTCTGCTTTGAACAAGAAATGGCGTTCTTGGGGAACCGACGCTGGTCTCACTGCAAAGAATGAAATCTGCAGCGTCGTAAAATTCTGTAAAACTTTTTGAAAAATCATTTATTTTGAATAAAATAACTTAAATTTTCGTATTTATATTTTAAAGACCCCTAAATTTTCCTTTATCAATTTTTGTTGAATGTTTTCCGAATTCCCAAATATTTTGGCATCGAAGTTTCACCATCATACCCTTTATATTAAAGTATAGTTTGAAACTCAATGTAGTCCTGAAGAAGGGTCGCGAAGTGATCCGAAACATATGTCGACACCAAACAGGAAAAGGAGAAAAGTAAATATATTTCTGCTATCCTGAAAACTATCTACAGGTCAGTCTGTCCGAAGAGAAACTGTCTTCGAATTGACAATTTCTAAGAAAATTGTATTTTTCCTAACATACTAGGTCCCAAATAATTAAGAGTTTATTCTTATCGTCATCTATCCGGTCAGAATTCTCCCCAGCCCACCCCGAATCTCCCTTCTTACCTGCGCAGACTTGATCTCTCTTTACCCAGAATGCCCTCCTAGAGTGATGCTTGAGAGAGCGACGCATGGATGAACAGACCGAAGAAGGACGAGAATCACTTCCCTTCATCGAGTTCGACTTGTAACTCTTGGTTTTCGTCTTCTTTTTCGTGGCCTTCTTGGCCCATTGGGCATCGGTCCAGCCCGCACACTCATCACACGTGTCGGTCCGGAATACACATGACCCCGATACGAAGTACATAACACGTGAGGGTCGACTTCCACGTAGGACAAAAAAGCTGCACACAGCTTACCAGTCACACCTGAGCAGCGACGTTGCACTCTCACAGATTCCATGATGGAAATCGATGACCACGAGATCCAAGAAACGCACTAATAATGGGAAAAACTTCGACGAACGCAAGAGAGACGAGGATGTGTCTTTCAACACGGCCAGGTATATACACATGCATACACACACACACACACATATATATATATATATATATATATATATATGAGATATATATATATATGTATATAAATATGTTATTATTATTATTATTATTATTACTCGCTAAGCTACAGCCCTAGTTGGAAAAGCAGGATGCTATAAGCCCAGGGGCTCCAACAGGGAAAATAGCCCAGTGAGGAAAGGAAAAAGTGAAAAATGAAATATTTTAAGAAGAGTAACATCATTGAAATAAATATCTCCTATATACACTATATAAACTTTAACAAAACAAGAGGAAGATAAATTAGATAGAATGGTATGCCCGAGTGTACCCTCAAGCAAGAGAACTCTAACTCAAGACATTGGAAGACCATGGTACAGAGGCTATGCACTACCAAGACTAGAGAACAATGGTTTGATTTTGGAGTGTCCTCATAGAAGAGCTGCTTACAATAACCAAAGAGTCTCTTCTACCCTTAGAAAGAAGAAAGTGGCCACTGAACAATTACAGTACAGTAACCCTTGGGTGAAGAAGAATTGTATGGTAATCTCAATGTTGTCAGGTGTATAAGGACAGAGGAGAATTTGTAAAGAATAGGCCAGAAGATTCGGTGTGTGTGTGTGTAAGCAAAGGGAAAATGAACTGTAACGAGAGAGAAGGATCTAATGTAGTACCGTCTGCCAGTCAAAAGATGCCATAACTCTCTAGTGGTAATATCTCAACGGGTGGCTGGTGCCCCGGCCAACATTCTACCTACATATATATATATATTATATATATATATTTTTATATATATATATATGTGTGTGTGTATATTTGTATATATACAGTATATGTATGTATGTATATATATATATATATGTTTATATATATATATATATATATATATATATATATATATATATGTATGTATATATATATATATATATATATATATATATGTATATATATACATATATATGAATATATATCACTATCAATCGTGATTTTAATGAATGTAAATATCAACCACAATGGCATCTAATACCGACTTCTACCTTGGGAATATATATCCACTGGAATTCCTTTATGGTAATAGCTTCTGGCTGGGCAGAGATTCGAACTCGTGCCACTCAGCTAAAACCAAGCGTGTGAGGACTCTACCAACTGAGCTATCTAGAGACATATAAGTTTATTACAAGTCACTGTACATATTCCTATCGAATTCAGGAATCTGTTCATAGATTCGAAATAAACCCATCTCCACCATGATAGCTTAATTGTGAGTTTGCAACACATGGTTATTTAAGATGAATATATATTACTAACAATCGTGATTTTAGTCAATGTAAATAACAACCACCATGGCATTTAATACCGAATTCTACCTTGGGAATATATATTCACTGAAATTCCTTTATGGTAATAGCTTCTGGCTGGACAGAGATTCGAACTTATGCCACTTAGCCAAAACCATGCCTGAGCTGTCAAGAGAGATATAAGTTTATTACAAGTCTTCGTACTTATTCCTGTCGAATTCAGAAATCTGTTCTTAGACTTAAAATGAACCCATCTCCGCCATGATAGCTGAAGTGAGAGTTTGCAACACGTGGTTATTTAAGATGAATATGTATCACTAACAGTTGTGATTTTAATCAATGTAAATATCAACCACAATGGTATTTAATCCCGAATTCTACCTTGAGAATATATATCCACTGGAATTCCTTTATGGTAATAGCTTCTGGCTGGGCAGAGATTCTAACTTATGCCACTTAGCCGAAACCATGCCTGTGAGGACTCTACCAACTGAGCTGTCAAGAGAGATATAAGCTTATTACAAGTCGCCGTACTTATTCCTGTCGAATTCAGAAATCTGTTCTTAGGCTTGAACCCATCTCCACCATGATAGCTGAATTGCGAGTTTGCAACACATATTTATTTAAGATGAATATGTATCGCTAACAATCGTGATTCGTGATTTTAATCAACGTAAATAGCAACCACCATGACATTTAATACCGAATTCTACCTTGGGAATATATATCCACTGAAATTCCTTTATGGTAATAGCTTCTAGCTGGGGAGAGATTCGAACTCGTGCCACTCATCTGAAACCATGCCTGTGAGGACCCTACCAACTGAGCTATCAAGAGAGATAAAAGTTTATTACAAGTCACCGGTACATATTCCTGTCGAATTCAAGAATATGTTCATAGACTTGAAATGAACCCATCTCTGCCATGATAGGTGAATTAAGAGTTTGCAATACGGGGTTATTTAAGATGAATATGTATCACTAACAGTCGTGATGTGATTTTAATCAATGTAAATATCAACCACAATGGCATTTAATCCCGAATTCTACCTTGAGAATATATATCCATTGGAATTCATTCATGGTTATAGCTTCTGGCTGGGCAGAGATTCGAACTTATGCCACTTAGCCGAAACCATGCCTGTGAGGACTGTACCAACTGAGCTGTCAAGAGAGATATAAGTTTATTACAAGTCTCCGTACTTATTCCTGTCGAATTCAGAAATCTGTTCTTAGACTTGAAATGAACCCATCTCCACCATGATAGCTTAATTGTGAGTTTGCCACACGTGGTTATTTAAGATGAATATGTATCACTAACAGTCGTGATTTTAATCAATGTAAATATCAAGCACAATGGCATTTAATACCGAATTCTACCTTTGGAATGTATATCGACAGGAATACATACATACATACACACACACACACACACACACATATATATATATATATATATATATATATATATATATATATATATATATATATATATATATATATGTGTGTGTGTGTGTGTGTGTGTGTATATACAGTATATACATATTTATATACATATATATATACAAATATTTATATATATATATATATATATATATATATATATATATATATATATATATATATATATATATACACACACACTAAAAGGTCGTAGGAAGCAGAAACTCCAGCATTTTGACTGAATTATTCTAAGTAGATAGTAGAATATTATGGATTACATTTTTATTTCTTTTAAAATTGTTGTATTGTGTTTTATGATATTTTGTTTCTGTTGTCTTACAGGTAAGACTTTCAACTTCGCTTCCCTGACATAGACGAGGATGTAAGTACCATAGATTTCCTGTTTTTCAGTCTCTTCCGTACAACTGTTGAGTCTCTCTACACTTGCAAACGTTAAAGTTCCCGTTTTATTGTGGGTCTTAAGAATCCTCACATCTATTCTGTACTCAAATAAGTTTTTTAAAGTGACATGGTAAACATTTTATGAAAAAGTCTCTATACAGTATATATCATGAATAGTTTGGGACATGACTATCTCTTCAGTGTGGGAAGAAGCTGCGGAGGAGTTGCAATATCACGAATATATTTATTAAATATAATATTTTACTTTTGACATCATATACATAAGGCTTTTGATAAGCAAAGAAATAGTTTTATAAGTAAAAGAAGTTAACAGCTTTCTGCATACGTTGTAAATCAGTTTGGGACGCAAAACGTACATATGAAATTATGATTTTGGTATTAATAACTTTAGAAGACAAGGTTTGCATGGTTAGGGAACTGAATATTCATAAAAAAATTTGTAATAGTAAATTTTCGTTATGTGGAAATAATAAGTAGCTAATCCACAGTGTTATTGGAGTTGCAATGTATTGCGTAGTCTAGGAACGGTTTATTCGATTTATCAAATATATAACAGAAATGATAGATTTATGCATAATACATGTTTAGATGCATAATCAACAACTTCATGATGCAATTTTGTTTATTTTATGGTTGCAAACGATTCGTTTCCTTTATTGGCGAGTAAAAACATCAGTTAAATAAGTTAAGACGATTTAACTTAGTTACTTTGTATCTTTACGATTATTGTTGTGCCTTAAAAAAATAAGTATCCATCGTGAAACTTGATTTGTGTGTTTTTTTTTTTTTTTTTTTTTTTTTTGTTCAGCACGAGTGCTATCTCTCGCTGTACCGCTATTGTAAAATTCTTGATAGAATATACAAAACAAGTTACAAAGCTCAATACGAATATGAGGCAAGTTTGTGTGAGTTATTGGAATTTAAGTTTGCAATTATCCATCGGTTTCCTAAGCGATTTGTACCCCAAAAACATGTTCTTAGCCCGAAGAGAAATTAAGTGTCTCTTGGTATTTTGGACTGCCCTAAAATCTATTTATATCTTTTTTGCTCTATGACTTATACTAATCAAGACTATCCTAACCTAATTTAGCTTTATCGTACATCAATGAAAGCCTTGTTGTCAGTTCAAATATTTTTAACTGTTTTATTAATTCCATTAGGCTATTGTATACAGTAAATAATTATAGAATATATATATATATGTTTGATATGTAACCTTTTTCTTGGTCATAACATTGTATTTCCCATAAATGGTATGTGACCTTTTTCTTGGTCATAGCAATGCATGTCCCATAAATGGTATGTGACCCTTTTCTTGATCATAACCATCTATTTCATATCGTAATATCTAAGACTAAGCTAAAAGCATCGCTAAGTATATTAGACAAATGAGCTTAAGAATAACAAGCTCACAATGATAACGTGGGAATTTAAACATTAGTCATAGTAATTCTATTAGTCAGCAGTAACGTATTTTTTTTTATTCTGACCTAGTAACACGTTTAATTCTTCCCTTTGAAACAGGGGAGGTGATCAATAACTATTTTGTCTTAGCATTTATTCATTAGTTTCGTACACCCGACAACACTAAGATAGCCGAAAAATTCTTCTTCACTCCAGGGCTCAACTACTACATTGTAACTGTTTTTGGTTACTTTTCATTTGGTAAGGGTAGATACTCTTTGGTAAGCATCTATTCTAGGTGGACGTTCCAAAATCAAACCATTGTTCTCTAGTCATGGGTAGTGCCATAGTATCTGTACCATGGTCTTATACTGTCTTGAGTTAGAGTTCTCTTGCTTAAGGGTACTCGCAGGTACCTAATCTGTTTCCTTATTTCGTTTCTTCATTGGGTTCTTTTCTCTGTTTGAGCCTTTAGCATCCTACCTTTCCAGCAAAGGTTGTAGCTTAGCTAACAATAATAATAATGATAATAATAATACATACATACATATACCAAGGCACTTCCCCCAATTTTGGGGGGTAGCCGACACCAACAATGAAACAAAACAAAAAGGGGACCTCTACTCTCTACGTTCCTTCAGCCTAGCCAGGGACTCAACCGAGTTCAGCTGGTACTGCTAGGGTGCCACAGCCCAACCTCCCACATTATCCACCACAGATGAAGCTTCATAATGCTGAGTCCCCTACTGCTGCTACCTCCGCGGTCATCTAAGGCACCGGAGGAAGCAGCAGGGCCTACTGGAACTGCGTCACAATCGCTCGCCATTCATTCCTATTTCTAGCACGCTCTCTTGCCTCTCTCACATCTATCCTCCTATCACCCAGAGCTTTCTTCACACCATCCATCCACCCAAACCTTGGCCTTCCTCTTGTACTTCTCCCATCAACTCTTGCATTCATCACCTTCTTTAGCAGACAACCATTTTCCATTCTCTCAACATGGCCAAACCACCTCAACACATTCATATCCACTCTAGCCGCTAACTCATTTCTTACACCCGTTCTCTCCCTGACCCCTTCGTTCCTAACCCTATCTACTCGAGATACACCAGCCATACTCCTTAGACACTTCATCTCAAACACATTCAATTTCTGTCTCTCCATCAATTTCATTCCCCACAACTCCGATCCATACATCACAGTTGGTACAATTACTTTCTCATATAGAACTCTCTTTACATTCATGCCCAACCCTCTATTTTTTACTACTCCCTTAACTGCCCCCAACACTTTGCAACCTTCATTCACTCTCTGACGTACATCTGCTTCCACTCCACCATTTGCTGCAACAATAGACCCCAAGTACTTAAACTGATCCACCTCCTCAAGTAACTCTCCATTCAACATGACATTCAACCTTGCACCACCTTCCCTTCTCGTACATCTCATAACCTTACTCTTACCCACATTAACTCTCAACTTCCTTCTCTCACACACCCTTCCAAATTCTGTCACTAGTCGGTCAAGCTTCTCTTCTGTGTCTGCTACCAGTACAGTATCATCCGCAAACAACAACTGATTTACCTCCCATTCATGGTCATTCTCTCCTACCAGTTTTAATCCTCGTCCAAGCACTCGAGCATTCACCTCTCTCACCACTCCATCAACATACAAGTTAAACAACCACGGCGACATCACACATCCCTGTCTCAGCCCCACTCTCACCGGAAACCAATCACTCACTTCATTTCCTATTCTAACACATGCTTTACTACCTTTGTAGAAACTTTTCACTGCTTGCAACAACCTTCCACCAACTCCATATAACCTCATCACATTCCACATTGCTTCCCTATCAACTCTATCATATGCTTTCTCCAGATCCATAAACGCAACATACACCTCCTTACCTTTTGCTAAATATTTCTCGCATATCTGCCTAACTGTAAAAATCTGATTCATACAACCCCTACCTCTTCTAAAACCACCCTGTACTTCCAAGATTGCATTCTCTGTTTTATCCTTAATCCTATTAATCAACACTCTACCATACACTTTTCCAACTACACTCAACAAACTAATACCTCTTGAATTACAACACTCATGCACATCTCCCTTACCCTTATATAGTGGTACAATACATGCACAAACCCAATCTACTGGTACCATTGACAACACAAAACACATATTAAACAATCTCACCAACCATTCAAGTACAGTCACACCCCCTTCCTTCAACATCTCAGCTTTCACACCATCCATACCAGATGCTTTTCCTACTCTCGTTTCATCTAGTGCTCTCCTCACTTCCTCTATTGTAATCTCTCTCTCATTCTCATCTCCCATCACTGGCACCTCAACACCTGGAACAGCAATTATATCTGCCTCCCTATTATCCTCAACATTCAGCAAACTTTCAAAATATTCCGCCCACCTTTTCCTTGCCTCCTCTCCTTTTAACAACCTTCCATTTCCATCTTTCACTGTCTCTTCAATTCTTGCGCCAGCCTTCCTTACTCTCTTCACTTCTTTCCAAAACTTCTTCTTATTCTCTTCATATGACTGACCCAGTCCCTGACCCCACCTCAGGTCAGCTGCCCTCTTTGCCTCACGTACCTTGCGCTTTACTTCCACCTTTTTCTCTCTATATTTTTCATACTTCTCTATACTATTACTCTGCAGCCATTCTTCAAAAGCCCTCTTTTTCTCTTCCACTTTTATCTTCACTCCTTCATTCCACCATTCACTGCCCTTCCTCATGCTGCCTCCAACAACCTTCTTCCCACATACATCACTTGCAATCCCAACAAAATTTTCTTTTACTAACTTCCACTCCTCCTCTAAATTACCAGTTTCTCTTACTCTCACCTCGTCATATGCCATTTTCAACCTTTCCTGATATTTACTTTTTACCCCCGGTTTTATCAGCTCTTCAACCCTCACTACCTCCCTTTTACATCCACCTACTCTATTCCCCCACTCTTTTGCTACAACTAATTTTCCTTCCACCAAAAAATGATCAGACATACCGTTAGCCATACCCCTAAACACGTGCACGTCTTTCAATCTTCCAAACATTCTTTTAGTTATCAACACATAATCCATTAATGCCCTTTCTACTACTCTTCCATTTGCCACTCTTACCCATGTATACTTATTTTTATCTTTCTTTTTAAAGAAGCTAGCACTTATTACCATCTCTTGTTCAACACACATATCTACCAGTCTCTCACCACTCTCATTTTCACCTGGTACGCCATACTTACCAATGACACCTTCTACCTCTCCAGCGCCCACTCTAGCATTTAAGTCACCCATAACAACTACATAATTCCTTCTACTCAGTCCTTCTACACACCTAGTTGATTCATTCCAGAACTCATTCCGCTCTTCTTCACTTTTCTCACTACCTGGCCCATACGCACTGACAAACGCCCAACATTCCCTACCCAATCTAACCCTTACCCACATTAACCTAGATGATATCTCCTTCCATTCCACTACTTTACCTGTCATCCATTCACTCAGCAATAACGCCACACCCTCTCTCGCTCTTCCCCTTTCAATCCCAGACACTCTACCAGACATTTCACCAAACATCACTTCACCCTTTCCTTTCATCTTTGTCTCACACAAGGCCAATACATCCATCCTTCTACTTCTAAACATACTTCCAATCTCACATCTTTTACTCTCTATCGTACTACATCCACGCACATTCAAACACCCCAAAACTAGAGTGCGGGGAGCAGTCACTCTCCCCCCAGCTCCATCTCCTTGTCGATGTCTCGTAGGAATTTATTACAAGAGAGGGGGTTCCCAGCCCCCTCGTCCCGTCCCTTTTAGTCGCCTCGTACGACACGCAGGGATAACGTTGGCGCTATTCTAATTTTTATATGCCCCCGCGGCCACAGGGGGCATAATAATGATAATAGAAATAATAATAGTAATAATAAATGTAGGTTTATTTGATACCATATAGGGTAAGACCTTTATATCCCCTTTTTATTTTATTTTTGGGGGATGTGGGCATTTGAACCCTGCCCTCATTTTGATTTTTAGTTACATCACAACTTTTACTCATTAAATTCCTTTCTTGAAAAACAAGTGTTGATTTCTTATCATGAGCACTTATTTGTTTTCTATGCATTAACGTTGTCACCTAGTAACTTTCTACCTTACACCTTCCATGTTTTAGTAAGCAAAGTGTGTATTGCTTTCAAATCTTCGACGAGGACAATGAGACTCATTATACATAATAATATCGTTCTCAAAGATTTTGTCATCTTTTTTTTCTTACATCGCTAAAAGTATTAGTTATCGTTCTTCGTCCTTGAAAAGCACACGTGGACCCTCTCCCTCAGAAAATTTATCACTCTAATCATTCTAGTTATCATTTAATTGATCTTCCCTCTCTTGATTTGGAACTGCACTATACATTTATCTGTAAAAACAATCCCTATTCACAAAGTCGTTTCGCTAATGATCGTTATGATTCTGAAATGCCAGCTTCTTAATTGAGGATTTCTCCCATTTTACTCATTTATCGTCATATTCTCTCAAAGATATCTAGATATTCATCTTATAAGGTCATTGCTATTTGTTCACTGTAATAGATCTGTCCGTCGGAAATCAAATAGGTAGATTTGTTTAGATACTTCACCATATTCAACAAACATACTTTATCGAATGTTTCGACTACGAATGTAAAGTAGCTAATCTGTGCGGTCTAATTAAAATAGCTATCAGCAACTCGCATCTCTTCCGCCCTCCATCTTCCCTCCCTCCCTCCCCTCAAAAAATAAAATAAAACCGTAATTTCCCTCCATGTCCTCGTCATCTAAAGCAAACCCAGAAAAATGGCGGAAAACTGAATCTAGTAGCACCGCTGACTTGAAAAATTCGTGTCTGTGATATATTTTTGAAAATTGCAATCATCGAATTGGTCAGTATCAGATTATATTTCCTCGATTAATATAAACATGTTCAAAAAAATCCTTTGAGTGCCGGATGCTCGTTTATTTATACCACTTATAAAAGGGAAAGGTGCTTTCAGTTACCACCGGTCTGAGGACTTCACAGAATCATATTCATTTGATTAAATTACCCTTTTCCGATCTATGAGGATTTGTTTGGCTTTCATACTATTAGTGTCCCTTTTCTAATAACTTCTCATATCATATGTTTGTGATTCCCAATTTTCTCACTTTTGCGAATTTATTTTTGTATTTTTCATTTCTGGAGGATGGTTAATGTTGCATAATTTTTAAAACTTGAATAATAAAATGAATGAACATGAAGTGATAGAGAATGTTTTGTTTTTCTCTTGGGGATTTACAACAGTAATCGCAAAACGTTTTTTGCAGAAGTTATGGTTGTGTGAGCACAAGGAATTCAAACGAAGTGTCTCGGACATTTAATTCTCTCTCTCTCTCTCTCTCTCTCTCTCTCTCTCTCTCTCTCTCTCTCTCTCTCTCTCTCTCTCTCTCTCTCTCTCTCTTAATGTAAAACGAAAGGCCACGAATGTTTCAGAAAATGGAAACCGTATTTGTAAGATATATATATATATATATATATATATATATATATATATATGTGTGTGTGTGTGTGTGTCTGTCTGTCTGTCTGCCTGCGTAAATCGATGGCGAGGCAGTGTTATTATATTCCGGATGAGGAATGTAGATGATTAGCTTTTGAGTGTTTAAAAGACAGAAGGTAATCGTGTGCTAGACTTTGTAATCTGGTGAGTGGTTTGGTGGGAAAAGGGTGTGTTAGTGGATATAATCTATATCTTTATTTACTGTATAGTTTTATGAGAGGGGTTAAAGAATCTATAAGAAATTGACGTACCCTATGCGTAGGGTTATGCATTTATTAAATAGATCGTGATTGGAGTTGGGAGTGATTGATTTGCAGATGGTGTAGTACAGTTTTAAGATATTGAAGAGAAACTGCTAAAATAAGTGAAAGTTTTTGTTAAAGAAGATATTAGTCAGTAAATGTAAGTCTTGTTTAAAACAACGTGTGAAAACCAGGAAAATAAAGCTTTGGTGGTTGATGGAAGTCCAATAATGTGAAATAACCATTTAATTTGGTAGTTGTTAGAAAATAGAATGGATGTCATGATGGTTGGGAGGGAGAAGAATAGATAAAGAATAAGGGAATCCAAGAATTTATCATGATGCTGGAACAACACTGGGCAAACACTTGGAACCAAAGATAGTGATTCATAAGTAATTGTTAATCCAACTCACCACATAGAAACAAAGTGTTTATTTCAAATGGCAATAAAAGGGAAAAGTTGAAGATTTGTAAACGAACTGTGTATTAGTTTGTATATGTTCCTTGCAATGACCAGTGGTTTGAGATGGTTTGCTAATGGTAAAAGACTAAAGAACGATAAGAGGTGAACAAATTGAATTATATAGAGGAGTTCCGATGATGAGTAGACGATTACCTAATGGAATGGACTAATGGGTAGGGGGGGGATGACTTACTAAAAGAGGAGTACATTAGTATCTGGGAAGGCCATGCTTACGTTGGGTGTTGGGTTTGTTGCGCATAAGCCTTTTTTTGTAGGTAGATGAAGCGATTAATGTGGGCGTATTTTGCACGCTGTGTTCATTCACTATTAGCAGATAGAATACTAATGGCGTAATGGCTCTCTCTCTCTCTCTCTCTCTCTCTCTCTCTCTCTCTCTCTCTCTCTCTCTCTCTCTCTCTCTCTCTCTCTCTCTCTCTCTCTCTCTCGTTTTAGGTGAAAAGGTTTAATGATGAAAACTCACGGATAGACTACACGTTATATATATATGTATATATATATATATTATATATATATATATATATATATATATATATATATATATATAAAACCAACGAATCCATATAGCATTACTGGGATATTGTGTAGATTAGAAGCGTTTCCAGCCCTTATTGGAAGTTTATTCATATGTTGAAATAAATTGATTTATTGGTGACTATTTATGTTGTGTACGGATCAAAACAATGCACAAAGCACAAGTTGTAATAGAATACAGTGATGTAGAATTTATTATTCATAATTAATGGATAGCGTTTCGAAACCAGAGCAAACCAATTGGACGTCCATTACGGTGGCAGCATGTTTAAATGTGTTTGATAAATAGTTGTTAAATGTTACATTTATACACTATTGTTGATTTTAACGCAAATAGCATTACAAAAATGTAATACAGCTATGAGCGAAACGTGATATATGCCGCAATATTTGTTTAGAAATAGGCTCTCATGACGTGTTAAAGTTTTCGTTATATATATATATATGTGTATATATATATATATATATATATATATATATATATATATACATAGATAAATATACATATATATACATATATATACATACATATATATATATATAAATATATACATATATATACATACATATACATACATATATATACATATATATATATTTGGTCTTGGACATGTTACTCTACGATTATAATGAATAGAAAATGTCTTCGTGGCGTCCTAAATTCGAAGATAGTTTCTCTTCGGACAGATGTCCTGTAGATAGTTTTCAAGATAACATTAGAAATACAATTACTTTTCTTCATTTATTGTTTTGTGTCGACACGTGTTTCCGGTCAGGTCATGACCCTTCTCCAGGACTACATTGAGTTTTCGAACTAGACTTTCATATATATATATATATATATATATATATATATATATATATATATATATATATATATATATATATATAATATGTATATATATAGTATATATATATATATATTTATATGTATATATTTATATAATCATCATCATCATCTACGCTTATTGCCGAAAAGGGCCTCTGTTAGATTTCGCCTGTCGTCTCCATCTTTAGCTTTTAAATCATTACTTCTCTATTCATCTTCTCCATCGTCACGTTTCATAGTACTCAGCCATGTAGGTCTGGGTCTTCTAACTCTTCTAGTGCCTTGTTGAGCCCAGTTAAAAGTTTGGTGAACTAATCTTTCATAGGGAGTGCGCAGAGCATGCCCAGACCATCTACATCTACCCCTCGCCATGATCTCATCCACATATGGCACTCGAGTAATCTCTCTTATAGTTTCATTTCTAATCATGTCCTACCATTTAACTCCCAATATTCTTCTGATGGCTTTGTTCTCAAATCTACAAAATATGTTGGATAGTGTTTCATTTGCATACCATGACTTGTGTCCATACGGTGACACCAATCCCACTAATCTGATGTATAGCCTGATTTTTATATGTAATTTCAGGTGGTTTGATTTCCAAATTTGCTTTACCTAGCCATTGTCTGATTTGCTTTTTACCAATCTTTCATCAAACTCCAATTCTAAAGACCCACTATTATAGGTCATAGTTCCGAAATATTTAAAGGTTCTACTTCATTGATTGTTTCTCCTTCGAGTGATACTTCATCTTCCTTTGCATATTCTACTCTCATCATCTGTGTTTCTTCTATTTATCTTGAGCCCAAACTCATGTGATATATCATGTATTCTGGTAAGTAAGCATTATAAATCCTGTGTTGTTCTACTATTAAAAACAGCGTCATCAGCACACTCAAGATCAGCTATTTTACAATACTATCCCAGTCCAATCCGTCTCCAGCATCCCCAACTGTTCTATGCATTACAAAATCCAAACATAAGTGACAATGCATAACCCTTCGAGTACTCCACTGTTCGCTGGAAATTCATTTAATAGTACTCCACTAACATTAACTTTGCACTTGTTATGCTCGTGAAATTATCAAATTTGCATATGTAGGAGGAACTCTATAATAACGCAGGACTCTCCACGTTTTTATTACTCCACAAACTCTATCAAAATTGGAATTCTATATTCTACACGTTGCTGTACAGTGTGTCTTAAAATGAAAATTTGGTCATTACAACTTTTTTAATCCTGCTTTTTTATCTCTCAGCTTTTCTTCAATCTTTCTCTCTAGTCTGATTAGAATAAGCATACTATATATTTTCATGTGATGTCATTGTAATTATTGTATTGAGTCAGATATTTTCTTGCCCTTTTAACCAACACTCCCAGCTCCCACTCATCAGGTTTTGCCTCTTCGCGCCACATTATACTTAATCTTGTAAGTAGTCTGGAAGTCACTTAATTTTCGGCCAATATCATCTCAGCAGTTATTCCATCGTATCTAGGGGCTTTAAATCTCTTTAGTTTTTTAATGAAAGTATCGACTTCAAACACAATGAAATCATTTATGAGTCCATCAAGGTCTTCAACAGCTTCAGTTATATCAATGAAATTGTTCCCTTTATATCTCCTATTCATGACCTCACCAAAGTGTTCCATCTCACGTTGCATTACTTCATCTTCTGTTGTTATAACAGATCAATCTCTCTTTTTGATGGGTATGTGCTTCCTCCTATTTGTCCTAGAGATTTCATTAATAATTCTATGAGCAATTCTTACACCATAGCCACTTCCCGAATTCATAGCTTTGTAAGCCGCCTCCTGCTTTCTTATCTAAATATTCTCTCCAGTCAACCCTGGCTTTTCTTTTGGCCTCACTGTCATTACTGGAATACTTAGCATGTTCTACATTGTAATTTTCATTTCTTCCTCTAAACCTTTCAACAATCAATTCCTGTCTTTATCTCCTTTTTATAGTATCCAAGTATCATTTGATATCCATGGCTTTCTCCTTGTAACTATATGTCCCAAAACTTAACTACCAACTGAGTTATATATGTTCTTAGTTGTATTAAACCTAGGTATCTATCTCCATTTCTGTTGGGGGCTTTCAGTTTTAATTTCAGTGTGGGAATAAGGAGCTGGTGAGCACTACCAATATCTGCACCTCTATAGCTTCTTACATTTCTCAGAGTCCTCTTCCTCTATTTATTAATGGCTATGTGATATATTTGATTTTTGTAATTTCTGCATGGTGAAGTCTATGTATATTTGGGGATGTCCTTGTGCTGGAAAATACTACCTACAATAACAAGATTGTTTGTTGAACAAAAACTTATAGAATATGATCCATTTTCATTTGCAACTTCACTAAGACCTTCAACACCCATCACATTCTCTATCTCTTGATATTCCGTCCAACATAGCATTGAGGTCGCCAATCACAATTTTCGTATCTCTCTCCGGGATCTCATCTATTACACATGCAGTTCTTCATAGTATTAATCTTTCCTTTCTTCAGGGGAATCATTTTTCGGGGCATAGCAAACGATAACACTCAAATTGCACTGCTCTGATTTAAACTTTGCAAGAAAGAATCTACTATTTACAGCTCTCGATTAAGTCACTGCCTTTTCAGCTCTTAAGTGTCATCATCATTCCTACCCCTTCTCTTTCAACTCCATCTTTTCTTCCTGAATATATATGTATATATATATATATATATATATATATATATATATATATATATATATATATATATATATCGTATATATATATATATATATATATATATATCGTATATATATATATATATATATATATCGTATATATATATATATATATATATATATATATATCGTATATATATATATATATATATATATATATCGTATATATATATATATATATATCGTATATATATATATATATATATATATATATATATATATCGTATATATATACGATATATATATCTATATATTGTATATATATATATATATATATATATATATATATATATATATATATATATATATATATATATATATATATATATATATCGTATATATATATATATATATCGTATATATATATAGTATATATATATATACATATATATCGTATATATATATACATATATATCGTATATATATATACACATATATCGTATATATATATATATATATATATATATATATATATGTATATATAAATAAATATATATATACACACACACATATATATATATTTATATATATATGTAATGTACATGTGTATATGTTTGTAATAATCAGAAAATCCTAGAGAAGGGGAGTAAAAGAAAAGGTTATTCTGACTACAAAATAGTCACATATAACAGCTAACAGTGACCAGTAGATTTTATGTATATCTTAGAAATCCATGTTGCCAACGGTTATACCAGTATAAGCGGACGAGCAACTTGGTGGAGTAACGAGAACTTTGGGTATGGAGGAAATGCCCACTATATATCGATGAAGTCAATAGCGGCAGGGTCACGAATTGGGTTTAAGACGATAGACAAGATGTCTTCACGGTTCCTGATGCCTGGTATGTGATCTTACTGGAATTAGTATGGACCGGCAGTGGTCACTTGCCTTAGTACATAGACACTGCGCATAGCAAGGAACTGGCTATCCTTTGATGAATCTAGCCAATGAATCCTCTGTGGATTTAGTTAGTCTATGGAAAGAGAAAAGGACAGAATGGCCCACAGTACCGGGAGGAGTGATGTGCTAAGAATCTCCAGGTTTATAAATAATAATGAAAAATTGGTAATTGGAATGTTAGAACGGATCTCGGAAAATTGCCAGCCGGAAAATTGCCAGTTGGATAATTGCCAGCCGGAACATTGTCATTGTCTAGTGAGAATTTTTAAATGTTTATTGGGCTTAAACCACCATTAATTAACCTGATAGTTCTTTTGGACCATTTCATTTTCTGTTTTTGATCATTTATTCCATAAATCCCACTTCTCATTTTAAAAATGTTTGTTCGACCCTAAACTTAGTATTTTATATGTACGTGTTCGATTTATTTGGATACGAATATACTTGAGTTATTTAAATAAAAAACAGTTCAGTTGCGAAGTGGTACGAAAGATCTCTACTCTTTTTGTCATTCTTTGTACCCATAATGGCTACTGTTGTAAAAAGGGATCGTTATAAGGATATTCTAGTTGATGAACTACAATTCATGTATCATCAAAATGGAAAGAACAAGCACGGAAAAAAAAATATATCGGGAATGTATTGAAAGAAAACAAAAATAGTGTACAGCTCGGATACACACTAAATAATGGAGCATAACTACGAAATTGTAAAACGGATTAATCAACACGTTCACCATTTCACCAAGAGCAAAGTAGATGCTAAAGTGGCTATACAAGAACTGAAAGCAGTAGTTATGAATATGAATCGCCCTACTCGTACATTGATTTCAAATTGTTAATCTTCTTTAGATGAGTGTGGGCGTTACAGCAAGTGGAGAATGAGTTTATGAAATATAGTTTGGATATCTTGGCCCCATGTGAAACACGTTGTAAGGGGATATTCATATATATACACACATATATAAGTATATATATATATATATATATATATATATATATATATGTATATATATATATATATATATATATATATATATATATATATATATATATATATATACACACATACATACATACACACACACACAAGGGTTGTGGCCGACTAATGTCTAACGTTTTTGACGATTGGTGGGTCGGAACTTCGAGTCCTGCAACCAGCTTGAAAAGGTTTTCCCCGGTGTTCACAACCTTACGAAGTTTGGCAGATCCTATAAGTATATGTGCTGAGTCGTCAGTAGCCATTTTCTATTTCTTCCTTGTTGTAGCTTCAGAATAAAGTGGATATCTGAAGAGAGTACTAAGCCTCGCATGGTGTGTCAGCTCCGACATGTTGACCAATTTTATCCAACATTTTATTTTTAGTTTATAAGTTGTATGAGCTTCTCTGTTTATAGTTGTGTAGGCCTACATATTATTTCTGTTATCATTATTGTTAAGTTTGCTGAAGAATGATAAAACATTTTTGTTTTTTAATTCCTATTCTGTCCAAAGATATTGAGCAAAATCCGGGACCAGTGCTTCCTAGACTCCACCAGTACCGTATAATGCATTGCAACATGGCAATATTATAGATCTTAAAGTTGACCCCTTACAGTATGATATTCTGTTATAGTTAAAGACTTTGGTTTCTCTGAGTCACTCACCTGAGCTGCTTATTCTAGGTTGTAAGGAACCAATGATTTTGAAACGGAATACTATTCCTAAGGTACAGGGAATACTGGTGAATGAAGGACTGAGTGCCCTGCTCATAAAAGTTTGTGACAGGGACATCCACTTTTCTTTGTGTTCCATCTATCGGAATCCTGACATGGATGATCCTGTATTTGATTGTCTTCTTACCACTGGGGATAAGATACAAGTGTTAGAAAGGCCATTTTTGGTTGTTGGGGTTTCTTTAAGCCCACATCGCGCTGAAAGATAAAGGAGATGAGGAGAGAGAAACAGGAGGAAACATTTAACCCCCCCCCCACCAAAAAAAAGACATTGGAACCCGAGGGCATGAAAGAAAAACGGCGGTGCTATATCAATTACACTATAAGAGAACTTCTCTCAAGTAAATGTGCAGAAAACCACCCTTCTAAATTCAGCATCCTCCTGGCAATAGGGGACGAAGCCACCTATTAAAGAGCACAACTTAGACCTTATCTAAATTATACCTGACTGAAAAATCCCTAATGAAAATAAGTAACAATCACATTAAGTTTTGCTTAACATGCACAGCTGCGTGATTTACTCAGGGACTTTATAAATCTTAACTTAGTAGGGGGCTTAATTACGCGACCAGACCTAGACTTGGCTAGTACATCATCATCACTACCAGCCCTAGACTTAGGAATCACATTATCATCACTCACAGTATACATGGGCATATGAGGATTATCACATACATTTCTATCAAGATCATCACAGGTTACATCAGCAGTAATCAAATCGTCATATCTACCTACTGTAATATATCATTCCAGGTCCAAATAAACGTTGAGGTATAATCTAAGTGCAGTTTATTCCCAGACAAGGATCCATAGTGATACTGACAATTCAGTTACAGAAACTAGACTCTCTGTTATATAGAAAGCATCAGAAAACGTTAACAGTACAAACCATAATAAAACCTTAACAGCAGTTCCCCATAACAACAATAAACAACCATTACCACCGAGCGGACATACATAATTATACAACAAACGACTCAAGTATACAACAACTTTTTTTTTTTTTTTTTTTTTTTTTTTTTTTTTTTTTTTTTTTTAACATTACTCGAGTCATCGTACATATACATAAATAATGATTTATAATACAAAGCGTACAGTGTTCTTCCTCAGTCTGTTACTTCGTCTTGGGCCTTCACTTTCGAGTTCGTCTACAGATATATACGTCTCCTCTTTAATATCGCCGCCATGATATTTTCGAAGGTATCTACGATTACGCCAACAAAGTTTTCCACTTGATGAAAGCCTGATGAAATAGCATCTGTTTCTCGGTCCGACCTTGACGATTTCACCGATCCTATCCCATTCTTTCGTTGCAGCGTCTTATATTCGGACTTTATCTCCTACGATAAACACTTTAAGATCTGTTGCCGATGCATTGTAACGTGTAGTATTAATCCTCTCTTTCTCTCTCCTCCTCATCTCTGCTGCTTCGATATCCTGACGATTATCAGATATGAGAGCGCTATGATGAGATGGAACCAAAGATCGGAGATTATGTCCAAACACCACTTGATTTGGGCTACGTCCATCTGCATTAGGGGTGTTCCTTAATTCCAGCAAAGCCTCATGAAATCGCTCATCCATCGTTGTATTTTCAAGTTTGGTCAACAGATTCTTCACTTTCTTTACAATAACTTCGGCGTGTCCATTGCTACTGGGAAAATGAGGTGAACTTGGACTCCATTTGATTCCTCTTCCCTTCAAGAATCTCTGAAATTCCGTAGCGCTGAACTGAGGTCCCCCATCTGTACGTATCCGTTGAGGGTAACCTGTAAAGGACATCATTTTGATCATTGCATTACAAACTTGTTTTGCCGATGGGCTGTCCTTCCATTGTTGGACCATAGGATATCCACTTAGACGATCGGCGTAAGTCAAAAAATGTTGGCCCTTTAGGTAGAACAAATCTGCAGACACACTTTCAAAGGGATGTGTTGGCAAAGGGTCTGTTTTCAGAGTTTCTTTCCCCAGGCTTGGCAAATTGCGTTGACAAACTTCACATTTCTCTATCATTTGTGTTATGTCATTGGTGATACCTGGCCAATATACGCACAATCGGGCTCGCTGCTTTGTTCTGGTTATTCCTTGATGGGCTGCATGTAGTTGTTCCAAAACCTCTTTCCTCTTTTGTTTCGGAATAATTAACCTTTTTCCAAACAGGACAAGATCACCATCTATAGATAATTCATGCCTTATACTTTTATACTGCTTGACACATGGTGGTGAATCGTCATGTTCAACGGTGTCCTCCATTATAGCATGAACCAGCTTTACATAATCTAGATCATTTCGTGCTGTTTCCTGAAGTTCGTCGACAATAAGGTCAACAACTCTTCCGTCATCGTAAAATTCTCTGTCCTCACAAACCGATGCAATATAAACAGCCATGACCGTACGCTCATCACATTCCTCTTCAGTTTGATCTGGATCATCAACAGGTGCTCGGCTGAGACAATCAGCTATAGCATGATCACTTCCCTTCCTCCACTCCACTGTGAACTGAAACTGACTGTAAATCAGCCTTTAAATTTTGCAGTTTTACGTTTTCAACCTGGTTCAAAGAGTATTTATTAAAAAGTGGTAGAAGTGGGCGGTGATCAGTGATGACTGTAAAATGAGGGAGGCCATGCAAGTATAATTTACATTTCAGTATGGCGTATTTGATAGCTAAGGCTTCAAGTTCTATCATGGAATATCTTGTTTCCACGTCCGACAAAAACCTACTTCCACAGGTGATGAGTTTCCATCCTTCTTTGTGTTTCTGAAGTAAGCTGAATCCAAATCCTTTCAGTCTACTTTCATCCGTCTCCAAACGTGTCATCCTACTGGGATCGAACTGCGCAAGAATCGGTGTTTTAGTTAACAACCCTTTAACTTTCTCAAACGCTTCACAATGTGCTGGTAACCACTGGAACTGATTTTTACTCTTAAGAAGATCTCTCAGTGGTGTGCAAGTAGCACTAATGTGCGAGCAAAATGAGCCCAGTTGATTAACCATCCCCATAAAACTTCGCAGTTCAGTGATGTTTGTAGGAGTTGCAAATTCTGTAATGGCTCTCACTTTATCTGGGTCTGCTTCTCTCCCTTCTGCGGACAAAATAAATCCAGCAAAACGAACAGATGATCGAGCAGATTTGAATTTAGCTAGGTTTAAAGTTATACCATGCTCTACGCAACGATCAAGAAAAGCACGAACATCCAGTATGTGTTCCTCAAGTGTGCGACTAGCAATAAGAATGTCATCCACAACTTTATGTGTTCGCTCCAAACCGTCTATAGCAAGATCCCCTTTGAAGTTGTAGCTATCACCAGTGCTGATAAAACCCATTGGTGCTCTCTTGTATCTAAACCTACCCCATGGCGTCAGAAATGTTGTCAGATCTCTAGAATCTTCATGCAGTTCCAACTGCCAGTATCCTATAGCAGCATCCAAAACTGTAAAGTACTTTGCATCCAGTACAACTTCATTTATGACATCATGTGGGATTTTAGCATTGTGTACAATTCTATGGACTTGAGAATTTAGCTTCGAAAGGTCAACCGTCATTCTAATTCCACCTGTAGGCTTTGGGACAACAACAATAGGATGACACCATTCTGTTGGCCGATCTCCAACTCGTTCAATAATACCCTGTTTCATCATGTCTTCCAGTTCTTTCTTCACTGCTTCACGTAGTGGGTAACTCACTTGCCTTGCAGCATATATTGCAAAAGGTTTTGCATCTTCCTTGAGTTGGATTTTCATTGGTGGTGTTTTCATCATTTGCAATTGCCCTTTGATATTGAAAACTTCTTTGTAAGTCTGCAATATCTGCTTTTCCATAACTTCAATGTCTCGGTCAGTGGACTTTATACTATGGCCTAGAGCAGTAACAGATTTATCAATAGCTTCAACCAACTTCTTTGCAGGTAAAGGGAAGTCTTCATGAACAATACCAAGGTTCCTGCATGCACGAAGGGATAGATACATATCATCAAACTTCACATCTCTGCAAAATATTACATTTTCCATGCAATGCATATCACCAATCTTCAGCAACAAGTCAATTCCGCCAATAATTCTCAGTCTCTTCCCATTAACACTCACAAGGTGTTCCTCATAATTCTGCAGGTCCTTCCTCTGTAGTCTAAGAAAATGCAACATCCCCATGCCAGCAACAGTCATCTGGGCACCTGTATCAGCAATCGCATTCATCTTAGCAAGATAACCTGTCTTCGGGTGATGAAATTCAATGGGGAGTACTGGCCGTTCCTGGCCACGAAACGAAATTTCTGCCATGTGTTTTAACTTTCCAAATTTTGGTGACAGTGCAGCTTCTTTTCCCTTCTTTTGTTTTTCGCAAACTTTACTAAAATGTCCAGAGAATCCACAATAGTGGCAGGCTTTCCCTACTGCAGGACACAATCTGCCAGTTTGGTGAGTTGGAAAACCGCACTTCCGACATTTCAGTCGCTCCTCTTTAGGTGATCCATGGTGAATTCTTCGGTTAGTACTCCTGCTTCTACCACGCTGCTTGAATCCGGCTGCATTAATGGCACTTTCTGTACTGAGACGCTTGTCTTCTCTCTCTGCTAACTCGCGGTTACGGCAAAGGGAAATAGTATCAGCAAGGCTAAGAGTGGGTTTTTTACTTAAAAGCTCTTGTCTCGTTTCCTCGTCTCGTACACCAGATACAATGAGAGTAGTGATCCACTCATCAGAAGTCATATCTGCAAGGTTGGCGTCCTCTGCTCGCTCACGAAGATCAACTAAAAAGTCATCAAAAGATTCGCCAGCATCTTGCTTTCTTCTGACCAATTTGTATCTGTCCACTGCAACGTTCCGCTGGTCCTTGAGATACTTTTTGATTTGCTCAATTATCTCATTCAGCGACAAAGCCGTGTCTAAAGGAATCTCAACCGCATGACGAACCCTTTGTAGGAAATCAGGCTTGCAAAACGACCAAAAGGTGGCTATTTGATCCTCCCTAGGTTTCTCACTCAGCTTTGCAACTTGAGCATAGTTCTTCCAACTGGCTTCCCACCTTTTAAATGATTTTAAGGTAACACCATCCTCAATCAACTCTGGAGGCCGTATAGAAATTTTCGCAGGAATATTTCGACGGGGGTCCCCAGGATTATCTTCTGCCCCACTAGGAGTAGTAGGTCCAAATCGGTTAAGAAGAGCAGTAAGTTCACGATCACGACGTTCCTGTTCACGATCCCGACGTTCCTGCTCACGATCCCGACGTTCCTGCTTGCGCAAAATTCGATCCTCCTGAAGTTTCATCTGCTGTTGTAGCATTTGCAACATGATCATCATTGAATCATTTGAACCTGTATTTGCGTCCTCGTGTTTCATGCTTCCGTCATCCGTTTCAGTCCTTTTAGCATTTCTAATAGCACCTTGGAGGAGACTGTTCAGTCTCACTGTACTATCCTTGGGGCTGAAAGACACATCCAAAACACGGAGATAATTCACAATCTCGTCACGAGTAAGCTGCTGAATGTCCTCTTTCGTTAAAAGGAGTGACTCTTCGCCAAGTTTCAATGCAGTATCCATTGCAAGTCTTCCTTTCCAACGGTGTATTTCGCCACGTAGACCTCGAGACTCACTGCGCCATGTAATATATCATTCCAGGTCCAAATAAACGTTGAGGTATATTTTAAGTGCAGTTTATTCCCAGACAAGGATCCATAGTGATACTGACAATTCAGTTACAGAAACTAGACTCTCTGTTATATAGAAAGCATCAGAAAACGTTAACAGTACAAACCATAATAAAACCGTAACAGCAGTTCCCCATAACAACAATAAACAACCATTACCACCGAGCGGACATACATAATTATACAACAAACGACTCAAGTATACAACACCTACCTCTAGATCATACAATCTTTGAATGGGTCTAGTCATCTCTCCCTTTTGGTTTTGTGGCTTACACTTCTTACAAGTTCATCTATACCTTTAAACACATCTACAATAACTCAATGAGGCCACTTCAATCTGGGAATGTTATCCTCTTTTATCAACACAAGGTCATCCGTAGACGAATCACATTTCTTATTGAATCCTTTTATAACTTGAGGGAAATTAGTTATATAACTGTTACTCGAAATTTTCCAAAAATATTCTAGCTTCTGGTTTCTTACAACTTTCATTCAAGTCCCTGGAAGTCACTTTACATGGCTCTAAATTTATTAAAGATTCACAGTGTGGTTTGTCTTAAGATAAAATGTGAGAGAGTGAGATAGTGAATGGAATGATATTCATCACTTATATAGGTCAATGGTATAGAATTAATACATGATTCTATTTCTACTTGTATAGTTTCTAATTCACTCGTACTTGCATAGTTCAAATTTAGTCTTTCTCAAGGCAAGCTGAACTGATCTAATGAGCCTCTCCCACCAGCCGCCAGACCAGGGAGCACGAGGGGCTATAAAATTCCATTTGGGAGCCAAGTGGCCATACATTCTTTGTACTCCATACCTAGCAGCTACAAAAGTCTTTGCATTATCTGAATATATGACACTAGGTAAACCTCTCTTGGCAACAAATCTTATAGCCAATAAGCAGTCAGACAAGGATAAAGATTCTGTAAGTTCTAGGTGTATGGCTCGTACAACACCACAAGAGAACACCAATACATAAAATTTCCTACTAGGACAATCAGCACAAAAGAAGGGCCTGTATAATCTAAGCCTGTTACATCAAAGGGTGGAGAAGATCTTACTCTTGCTTTGGGTAATGGAGCCAGATTTTGATTGCGAGGCTTTGAATCATGCCAACAGCAATTTAAACATTCCTTCATTACTGTCTTAGTTAATCTCCTCATTCCTATAATCCAAAAGATATTCTGTAGGGATGAAATTATAGTATCCACACCTGCATACTTCAAAAACTTGTGCTGAAATCTGATCAACAGCTTAGCAAATTGACCCTTTGGAATTATGACGGGATGTTTAGTGTCATAGTCCAAGTAAGAAAACTCGAGACGACCCTTAAGTCTCAATAATCCTTTGTCATCTAGAAAGGGGTCAAGATTTCTTAATTTAGACCATTGAGGAATAGCCTTGTTACCCAAAAGTGCCTTTATTTCTGCAGAAAACACTTCTCTTTGGATGCAGTAAATCTTCAATTTAGCCTAATCAATCTCTTCAGTATTGGAAGGGCTTTCCACTTTTTTTTTTCACTATTTTTACAATTTCAGATTAATCTTACGACAAAAGCTGTAACTCTTAACAAATTGCTTAATTTACTGTATTGATCTAAATCTATCAAAAGGTTTTCTGGTACTCCTTGTACATTGAGACAAGCCGCAGCACTTTCTGTGCATATTTCATTTTTATCCTTAACAACTGTGTTACCTTTCTTTTCCTGGGAAAAGGATTCTTTTAACATACTTGACCTTAGAACCACATAGTACTATCCACAAGATTGTCCGCCAACAGACCCTGTGTCATCAGGTCAGCTGGATTGTCCTTCCACAATGTTGCCAGCAACTTGGTGTTAACTCGTGGATTTCCTTTACCCAATTACAGGCTTCATAAAATCTATCAGCTGCTTCTACAGCAAAATCCGCACCACTCAATCATTTGTCTGTATACATGTTACCATTTGTATCATGCACAACACTAGTTGGGGGATTCTTATGTAAATGATGTTTGATAGTGGCATTTAACAGAAATTAACTAGCTGTGTTACCAAAGGGTACATGTGTGAATCGTGCCGTATTGTACTATCGTCTTTTGGCCACAAAAATCTGTGAACATCTCTCTCTTTCTCTTGTACACTAATTTGCAGAATTGCCTTTCTTATACCAGCTTTAACAGCAATGAGAAACCGATGAAAGCGAAGGAGCACCTCAACAAGTCAGGGTTGAGTGATTGGCCAGAGGACAAACAGTCATTCAATGATACACCATTGTAAGAAGAGGCAGAGGCATCAAACACAGGCCTTATCTTAAAACTTGAACTACTTAACTTCACTACTGAACGATAAGACATTAGTATATGGCATTCACACCTGAAATTTCCTGCTTAGGTAACTCTTCTACCATGTGATCAGACTCATAACTATCAAACACTTTTTGATACTCTTTGTTAAGCTCCGTATCTTGTTCTACCAGCCATGAGCTTATTTAACCTTTTATGGGCTATGACTTCATTATTCAAAAGCTTTTGTTTAGCAGAATCATCATTCCATGGCAGTGCAACCTCATAGCGACCATTCACAAACTTCACAGTACTCTCAAATTCTTTGAAAATTTTGGTTTCACTATAACTTTCAACAAGTTCCTTAGGCTTAACTCCTACAGTTTCCAGATCCCAAAACTTACTCAAATCTGAATCTGAAACAGAGAACATACACAATAATTGCGGTACAGAGTACGTACAAGTGTGAGTGGTTTCATACAGCCTGCCACTCAAGACATAACCAGAGACCGACTTCATGGCTATAACATGGTTAATTTGGATGGCATCTACAGGAGAAATCAGTGACTAGTAGAAATCTAGACCAATCAGTATAATAATCTAAATGGGAGAATCATGGGGGTAATCATCAGCTAATGCAACACGATAAAAAGTGTTAGAACTCTTTAGAACTCTCATTTTTCAATTTTCTTTCCTTCATTACTACTCTTCTTTCCCTTAAAGGCTTCTAACCTTTATAATCCTGAAATTTCATCATCTAAGAATGTCAATATCCAATCTAAATCACTCACATGTCCATCACCATCCTTGGCTCACTCTAGCCACTTCACTGGGCAAACGAGAGAGGATGATAGGTTTAAGAAACACTTTATTATTATTATTACTATTTTTATTATTACTTGCTAAGCTACAACCCTAGTTGGAACTGCAGGATGCTATAAGCCCAGGGGCTCAACAGGGAAAATAGCTCAGTGAGGAAAGGAAAAAGAGGAAAATAAAATAGTTCAAGAAGAGTAACATTAATATTAATAAATATCTGTTTTCCTGTGACGCCTAGTGTCTCCAATCTGCAAATGTGTGTTAGAATGTCATCTCGTAATTTCCACAGCCGTGCCACACCCTTTGGTCCGCAGACATTAATGTTGACCTGACCATTTAACAATGCCTGGACATGAGCAAAAATAATCCTATCTGGCTTGTAGTAGCGTCTCTTCACTAATTTGCAGGCAACCGGGTAATTAGCACTGATATGAGCTAGTCCCTTCACTACATTCTTGGCATCTCCCTCCAGCAAAGACAGCAAATAGGTAAACTTACTGATCAATGGAAGGTCTGTTGTATCGGTGTGGGAAGTATATTGATCACAGAAAGACTGCCATTGAGTTACTTTACCACTAAACTTCGGCAGTTCCAGCTTGGGTAACTTGACAATAGTGATACCTGATTCTTGAAATGAAGACTTTCCACTTTACTTTAGAACCAGGACTCGCTGCTGCTGCTAACTCCCTTATCTTGTCTAAACTCATGGACTTCGTCCAAAAGTTGTTCTAGTTCTTCAGCTACATCAATTTCCATTGCTTCTTGGACTTCATCCAGATGAGGTAGTCTTTGGTCGTATTCCCAAATGGCGTACTCAAATTGACTAAGGGCTGTGGTGGAAGACTCCAGAAGGTCACTCGGTGCCTTGGAAGTTCTCGTCACCCCCCCCCCCCCCTTTGACATGTCGTTTTTATCTTCTTTAACTTCTTGATTATCTTCACTGCATAACCTACTAATCTTCCTAGAGGGAGTCTTCCCGAGTCTGGTCACCAAAATGTGGGGGTTTCTTTAAGTCCACATCGTGCAGGAAGGATATGAGGAGAGCGCCCGGCTCAACGAAACACGTGTAGCTGTCAGGCTCTTCTTTTATCAGAGCAACTTAACTCTTAAGTAAACATAATACCAACACGTAAATAGTTAAAAAATAGTTGTTGAATTTAAACTCATAAATGTGATGACTTGTAAATACCAAATACTAAATTACTTGTACTCCAATACCTACTTCAAGTAAGAGAAACAGGAGGAAACTTCTCTTAAGTAAATATGCAGAAAACCACCTTTCTAAATTCAACATTGTTCTTGTTGGTGATTTCATTGTTCACCATAGGAAATTATTAAATTCTGTTTCTCCAACTGTTTCTGCCTCTGAATCAGGCATAACAAATAAAAGTTAGTCCTCCAGTTGGGACGCCTATCATGCCTTGGTTATTTTAGTTTTAAGACAGAGCAGCCTGTCCCTGAGGGTTTGGTACGATTGGTCTAACGATGGTTGGTCTAATACCAATTGGTCTTAAGTTAATTGGTCTATTAGACCAAATTGTCCAAAGACATTCAGTTTAAAACTAATTTCTCCAATAGACCTATTGGTCTAAATCTGCCCATTCACTAGCGACTGAATCTGTGAGATTAGATCAAAGTGGGCGGAGTTTCAGCATATCGTTGTGTGAGTGTTCGTATTGATCCTCCAATCAGATTGTATGGTCTAATTGCTACAATCGATTGTTCGTTCAGATCTAAAGGAGGTCATTTACAGAGAGATGTAATTTGCCCCGACAGGAACCGCTTGTTTGTGGCTGGGTGAGTCAACCTGGTCAGTCTCTATATCAGGAACATAATGTCTGAGATTTTGGGTGGACAGAGATTTTTGGGACGAATTTATTGAGATTTATAAGTGTCATCCATGCCTATGGAATGTAAAAAAACAAAATGTATTCAGATAGAAACGTTAAAAACAAGGCTTACGAAGTTCTGATAGAAAAACTTGAAGAAAAGTGTCCAGAAGCAAATAAAGACATGGTGACTAAAAAACTCAACTATATGTGCACTGTGTTTCGAAAGAAACTAAAAAAGGTTGAAGCCTCCAAGAAATCTGGTACAGGATCTGATGAGGTGTATGAACCATCTCTATGGTATAATGATCTTCTACCATTTATAAAAGCATCAGAAACACAACGTCCTTCTGTCTAATGTGCAAGAGGCTAGGGAAACTAATATACAATGCATTATTGTATTTCATGAAAAGAACATGTTAACTTAAACCATGTAATATATAATAATTCTGTATATAAATGAAACTAGATTTATTAAGGCAACAGATATGCACAAAGTTATTTTGAAATATTTAATATTTAACATTCATAACCCATAAAACAGCAATCATTATAAGGTTCAGATACCAAAAGTATTTCAAACCCTCTCTAATTGCCAGTGTACTGCACCTTAACCATTGAAATAATTCATAAACATTTCTCGAACTTTCTCTGCATCTCTGGTGTCATGTCCATTTACGTCAGGTAATAATGGTGTATGATAAATGTTTTTTTGTGTCTGCTCTTTTTCTTAAGTCTCATTTATTTACAAGCCACAAAAGCAATGGCATAAAGGTCATTATCATGGAGCGGTTCCGCCATTGGTGTTAATTGCTCTGCTGCTGAGACTGAAATGACATATTTTTGAAGATCTGATCGTAGCGTGAGTGCTCACCAATACAATTTCAAAGCCCCGCCCACTACAATCTGATTTCTCAATCAAGTCGCTAGTGAATGGGCAGCCTAAAGGCGATTAGTCTAAAACTGATGTAAAGGCAAATATAAAAACCCGAAAACTTTAATCAGAAACTTTTACTTGTACAAGTACTTTATTTCACACACACACACACACACACACACACACATATATATATATATATATATATATATATATATATATATATATATATATATATATATATATATGAAATACAAGATATCCTGTGTTTATAGGTAAAATGACGAATCCTTTACTGAATTAAATGTAAATTCAAGTGTTTTATTTCATTAAAATATATATTAAAAATACAAAAATCAAATATAAATTAAAGTAACCAATGTATTTGATCACTGCGGGCTCAAAATTTGAAATACCGTCAATTATCTAAAATGGAGCATTTTTAAGTTTCTTCATATTAAAACGAGAAGTAAATTTCAGTATCTTGTTATCACTAATACTTGATTTTTTTTTTAAAGTGGCTCACCAGAAAGTGGTTATTGGTACTCAATTGGAATCGATATATCGTCTAAATTAGTCGGTTCTACTGGTCCCTCTTTACCCAATCTGCTTGCTAATTTCTTGAGCCCCTTGCTTCCCAATTGACGGTACAATAGAGGAATCAACTGAACTGCCTACGTCTTGAATTATTTGGAAAGGTTTGTCATTGGTTCCAGTTTCTCTTTATTTTATTATATTACGGCATTTAACTAAACCAATTCGACTGGCTTCATCTGCTCCATATTTATGATTCTCTCTCTCTCTCTCTCTCTCTCTCTCTCTCTCTCTCTCTCTCTCTCTCTCTCTCTCTCTCTCTCTCTCTCGTTATTTTCATATTATCGTTCTGAAAACACTCATAAATATATTGTAACTACCGTTCTGGAAGCCCACACAGTCATATTGTAACTTCTGTTCTGGAAACACACAATTATATTTTCAACTACCGTTCTGGAATCATTCATAGTTATATTATGACTACCATTCTGGAGACACAGTTATATTGTAACTACCGTTCTGAAAACACTCATAAATATATTGTAACTACCGTTCTGGAAGCCCACACAGTCATATTGTAACTACTGTTCTGGAAACACACACAATTATATTTTTAACTACCGTTCTGGAAACATTCATAGTTATATTATAACTACCATTCTGGAGACACAGTTATATTGTAACTACCGTTCTGGAAGCATTCATAGTTATATTATAACTACCATTCTGGAGACACAGTTATATTGTAACTACCGTTCTGGAAACACCCATAGATATATTGTAACTACCGTTCTGGAAACACTCATAGTTCTATTGTAACTAACGTTCTGGAAGTACTCATAGTTATATATAGTTTGTGCCAAATTGACTTATAACAGTCAAAATTATATTCTAACTACTGCTTCATCTAACCGATAATTTGTACCAAATTGCTTTATTACTTTTTTCTGGAAAGTCAATTATATTCGATACTTACTTTCACAATACTTTTAGTGTATTTGTTTTTATCATATTCAATGTTTACTTACACAACATTTTAGTGCTTTCACCTAATCCCTTCCCATGAAGTCTTCTATGTGTGAAATTGTTCTTTCTGAGAGAGGAAAGGAAAAGCTTGCTGTAATTGGCTATTTGTTTATACAGCTCAAAAAAAAAAATCATAAGAAAAGTGGTAAACAAACATTTTACTGGAGATGTGATAGATTTTGTAAATAATTCATTTACGTCAGGTAATAAGGGTGTATGAGACTTAAGAAAAAGAGCAGACACAAAAAAACATTTATCATACACCCTTATTACCTGACGTAAATGAATTATTTACAAAATCTATCACATCTCCAGTAAAATGTTTGTTTACCACTTTTCTTATTTTTTTTTTTTTTTGAGCTGTATAAACAAATAGCCAATTACAGCAAGCTTTTCCTTTCCTCTCCCAGAAAGAACAATTTCATATCTATGAGTGTTTCCAGAACGGTAGTTACAATATAACTATATGTGTTTCCAGAACGGTAGTTACAATATATCTATGAGTGTCTCCAGAACGGTAGTTACAATAAAACTGTGAGTTTCGAGAACGGTAGTTACAATATAACTGTCTCCAGAACGGTAGTTACAATATATCTATGAATGTTTCCAGAACTGTAGTTACAATATAACTATGAATGTTTCCAGAACGGTAGTTAAAAATATAATTGTGTGTGTTTCCAGAACAGTAGTTACAATATAACTGCGTGGGCTTCCAGTACGTTAGTTACAATATAACTATGTTTCCAGAACAATAATTACAAAATAACTATGAGTGTTTCCAGAACGGTAGTTACAATATAACTATAAGTGTTTCCAGAACGGTAGTTACAATATAACTATAAGTGTTTCCAGAACGGTAGTTACAATATATTTATGAGTGTTTTCAGAACGGTAGTTACAATATAATTATGAGTGTTTCTCGGTTCCCAGAATGGTAGTTACAATATAACTCAGTGTTTTCAGAACGATAAATCGATGCTGTGGTAGTTTTGAGTATAACTATGATTGTTTCCAGAATGGTATTTGATTTAAAAAAAAAAAAAAAGGGACACTTGGCATGGATTTGGGGGAGTTGGTTTTAGACCAATCGTGTCGTGGTCCAATCATACCTTTGGACGAGTTGGTTTTAGACTAATTCACTTGGAACCAAATGGTATTAGAATAATTGTCGATAGACCAATCGTCTGAGGCCTGTCCCTGATGTGTTGTATTCATGTAAGTTATATAAAATCTCAAGCAGACTGGAATGGAATTTTGATTGATTACTTGCATTTGAATTGGTCACAATTATATAAAAGTGTGAGCCTGTGTTATCTTGAATGGAAATCTCGTCAACATAATTGATAGGTGCATCCCTTCTCGTGTGTTAGAAGACTGAGTGAAAGACAAGCACTGGTTTAATGAGGTTTGTAGATATGGAGAGAATGGAAGCTTATTATCTTTGGAAGGGTAACATCAAACTTGACTTGGAATAATTGTACTCTGGTAAGAGCTGTTCCTTAGAGAACTTATACTTCAACTGGAAAGTAATACATTTTAACCATAAAAGAAACTCTTTCCGTTTGCTTTTGCACCTGTTGGAGAATTAGAAATGTTGCTAGTTTACAGTCCCTAGTTTACACTTTGGCTATTGTAGGAGGCTAGGAGGAGGAGCCTTGGACCATGTGATGCCCTTCCTACAATTTCTTATGCTTTGCAGAAGTCCCTTGAGTGTGGTCAGGAAGTTTTTATCATTGGCCTTGATTTTTTACGGTATTAGTTATTAGGCCCTTGTTTTTTAAATTCAAACAGATGAGGATAGGTAGGTCTTTTCATCGCATCATTATTGAATTTTAAAGTAATAAATTGCAAAGAGTAGTTGTTGACTATAGGCATTTTATATCTGGTGCTTCTCAGGGTAGCGTTCTCAACTCGTTACTTTTCCTACTATATATGCATATAAGGTTTGGACAAGTGCAGATGATGCAACTCTTTTTGGATCAATTCCATCACCTAAATGCAAACCTATGGTTGTTAAATCCCTTAATAGAGATCTTGCTCAAATTAGTGTATAGTGCATATTATGGGGAGTTAAGTAGAATCTTTACAAAATTCAAATTATAATTCTATATGTGGAGGATAGTGGCTCGTCAACATCCAGATATTTGCATTAATAATGTTTCTTTATCTATATAAAACTTTAAAAATTCTAGATGTGACTTAATTGCAAAATTACTATTGAGAAGCTCATTTTGTCTGTTTCTTCTTCTGTTGCACAAAAATTGGCCTATTGAGAAAGTTTCACGATTTTTGGTGATCAATGTATCCTGGAGAAATTTGTTAGTTCTTTCATTGTACCTTGTTTCGAGTGTTCTGTCTGGATTTCTGCTGCTGAATCGATCTTAATTTGTTGGACAAAACCTATAAACATTTCTTATTCCTGATCTTGATATTAATCTCTTGCAGCGTTATTTAGTTAGTTCTTAGTTTGTGCTGCATAAAAATTTTCATAATTCTTACCATCCTTTGCATTCAGATCTTCCTCAGACTGTACAATCCTGTACGTAGTACTGGGTATGCCATTAATTCTAACAGTCGGGCCTTCTCCATCATAAAGTTCAATACTACACTGTATTCTAGATGTTTTATTCTAGCTGTGACCAGAATGGGTTATGGTCTTAATCTGGTGGATGAATCATAAGTTCGAACTTGCAGCGAATGTTTTTGTTAATTAGCTTGACACAACTGTCTCTTCATAGATTTTATATGCCAGATCTATTTTAATGTTACTGATCTTGAAATATTTTATATTTTCATTCATTACTTCTCTATATATTTTTTTTCCTTATTTAATTTTCTCACTGGGCTACTTTCCCTGTTGAGGCCCTATGACTTGTAGCATCCTGCTTTTCCAACTAAGGTTATAGCTTAGCTAGAAATGGTAATAAAAACGATATATAGTTGGCCTTCAAGACATAATTCTGACCTTTGTCGCTGCTGCTCATGAGTAAAATTTAAACTTTTAGATTGGAGATTATTGGTGGTAAACCTAACTTTTATTCGCAATAAGTTGTTAATGTCTAACAACATCAATCTCTCGTGTGCTGGTCAAATCTTGCCACAGAAGGGTTGTTTCTTCGTATAAAAAACAGGCAAGTAGTGATCAGCGAATCATAAAAGGTAAGTGTGAGAGTGAGTGGTGAAGGGGATTATTGTAGCCATTAAAAAGAACATATATGTATATATATATATATATATATATATATATATATATGTACATATATATATATGCATATATATATATATATATATATATACATATATATATATATATATATATATATATATATATATATATATATAGAGAGAGAGAGAGAGAGAGAGAGAGAGAGAGAGAGAGAGAGAGAGAGAGAGAGAGAGAGAGAGAGAGAGAGAGATACTGTATATATATATATATATATATATATATATATATATATATATATATATATATATATATATATATATATAAGGGTTTGTATAGGATACTATTATTATTATTATTATTATTATTATTATTATTATTATTATTATTATTACAAACTAATCTATAACCCTAGCTGGGAAAGCAAGATACTCTAAGCCCAGGGGCTCTAACAGGAAAAAATAGCCCAGTAAGGAAGGAAATGAGGAAATTAACAAAGTGCAAGAGAAGTAATAAACAATCAAAATAGAATATTTTTAGAACAGTAACAACATTAAAGAAATAAGATAGGATAGCGTGCCCTAATGTACCCTTATGCCAGAGAACTCTATCCAAGACAGTGGAAGGCCATGATACAGAGCCTATGGCACTACCCAAGACTAGAGAACAATGGTTTGATTTTGGAGTATCCTTCTCTTGGAAGAGCTGTTTACCATAGCTAGAGAGTCTTTCTTACCCTTACCAAGAGGAAAGTAGCCACTAAACAATTACAGTGCAGTAGTTAACCGCTTGAGTGAAGAAGAATTGTTTGGTAATGTCAGTGCTGTCAGGTGTATGAGGACAAATGAGAATGTGGAAAGAAATGGTCAGACTATTCTGAGTATTTGAGGGTAAAGACAAAATGAGTGCGTAGTCTTATTGTCTTCGAATATTAAATTTGGTCTTTGAGATTTTTATTGGAAGTAAAAATCCTTGCAAAATAGACTTTTGTTGTTCCACTAAAGTTTAAAAAGTTTGCATTTAAACTAACAGTCACTGGTAATATCATGTATACTAAAAGTAAGCTTACAAAAAGCAATTGTTCAATCAATTCGAGAAGTGCCATAGAAGCTCTTAGAGTTTATACACATAGGAATCAACTGGTATTGCAAATTAAAGAGGTCCTTAATAAATTGTATTCACCGGGATAAACAATGAAATATGCTGAATTCTTGCTCTTGTTGGTGTTGACGGTAATTAAAAAAGCATGGTGCTACTAAATCAACAATAGATTTATCACAGCTTGACATTAAACTCCCCGTTAAGGCTTATGTAATCACAATAAAACATTTTATAGTAACTAAATGGAAACCCATTTGAAACAATGAATCCGAAAATAATAAACTGAATCAAGTAAAAGCTATTAGCACCCAATGGGAATCATCAGATCAGAAAGACAAAAGAGCCGAAGTCATTTTTACCACACATACTCTGTCCACATGAGATAGTTAACTAGTGCTATGAGTTTGGCAGTATTTTTAACCATGAAACATGTTCTCCCCGAATGCAGTCTTTAAAAATCCCCATA
>NC_090725.1:246461738-246474238 GCF_036898095.1 Palaemon carinicauda | reverse complement strand
ATAGTCCACAAATGCTATCAAAAGGGGATTTCTATATTCTATGCAATATTGTACAACATGTCTCAAAATTAAGATTTGGTCAGTCCAACTTCTACCTTTTGTAAATCCTGCTTGTTCATCTCTCAGCTATTCATCTATTATTTTCTCCAGTCTCTTTAGGATAAGTATATTGTATGTTTTCATAACAACTTATGTAAGTGTTATGCCTTTGTAATTATTGCAATCAGTCAAGTCTCCTTTCTTTTTTTTTTGGCTATTTTCACCAATACTCCTAACTCCCATTTATCAGGTTTTGACTCTTCGCGCCACACTGAAAAATAATCTTGTAAGCACTCTGGAAGTCACTTCATTTTCGGCCAGTATCATTTCGGTATGTATTCCATTGTATCTCTGGGCTTTCCATCTCTTTTAGTTTTTTGAGGGTAGCTTTGACTTCAAACACACTGAATTCATTCATGTGCACATCAAGGTCTTCATCAGCTTCAGATATATCAATCAAATTATATCCTTCATATCTCGTATTCATAACCTCACTAAAGTGTTCCATCCAACGTTTTCTTCATTTTCTGTTGCTATAACAGAGCCATCTCTCGCTTTGATGGGTATATGCTTATTCTTTGCCACCATAGAGATTTCATTAATAATTTGCATGAGCAATTCTTACACCATAGCCAGTTCCTGAATTCATAGCTTTGCGAGCCTCATCTGCTTTACTGTCTAAATATTCTCTCCAGGCAAGGCATTTCTATTGACCTCACAGTCAATACTGGAATACCGAGCATGATCTACCTTGTAATTTTCAATACTTCCTGGAAAACTTTCAACAATCACTTTCTGTCTTTATCTCCTTTTTATAGTATCCCAAGTATCATTTGATATCCATGGCTTTCTACTTAATACTGAGTGTCCCAAAACTTCACTACTAACTGACTGATATATATTCTTAATATCACACAGTTCTTCATGAATTGTCTGTTCTTCATCTCTTAAAGTCTGTGAGACTGCAAATCAATTCCTACATTCAATTTCAAATATTTCTCTTTGCTCTTCCTCTAAAAGCTTAGTTAGATCAAACCTAGTTATTCTATCCATATCCTCCACACCCAAAGCTCTCATTACTCCACCAAGTTGCTCTTGCTCTTATACGAGTATAACCGTTGGCAAACATGGATTGCTAAGATATACCGTTTAGCACGGTATATACTGTGTGTATATATATATATATATATATATATATATATATATATATATATATATATATATATATATATATACAGTGAACCCTCGTTTATCGCGGTAGATAGGTTCCAGACCCGGCCGCGATAGGTGAAAATCCGCGAAGTAGTGACACCATATTTACCTATTTATTCAACATGTATATTCAGACTTTTAAAACCTTCCCTTGTACATAGTACTGTTAACAAACTACCCTTTAATGTACAAAACACTTAATGCATGTACTACAGTACCCTAAACTAAAACAGGCACAAATATTAAAGGCGATTTTATATCATGCGTTTCCTAAACACGCTAAAAAGCACGATAAAAAATGGCAACCAATGTTTTGTTTACGTTTATCTCTGATCATAATGAAGAAACAAACTGGAGGTAGAGCTTTGCTTATTACCCAGACATATTTCCCATACTTTTCCCTTAGAACTACATCACATCTTCCTACTTTAGATAAATATATATATATATATATATATATATATATATATATATATATATATATATATATATATATATATATATATATATATATTTATATGTATACACATACATACCTACATATATACATACATACATATATTCATAAATACATGCATACATATATATATATATATATATATATATATATATATATATTACTGTATATATATGGGTTATGGAAAAAATCCGCGAAGTGGTGAATCCGCGATGGTCGAACCGTGAAGTAGCGAGGGTTCACTGTATATATATATATATATATATATATATATATATATATATATATATATATATGACCATTTGACAAAATATACTGTAAAATAATTTGCATCCTAAGTTCAGTAACTAAGGAAATTTCGATAATAACGTTTGCGTTCTTTTCTTTATAACTGCATTTATTTAGAGAAACATTGTTCAGTTCGGGAACCTTTCCTGTTTTTGTATCAAGAGTATTGCTTGGGACTAACCTACTTATTTTTCATTGGATGACATTTCGAAGGTAGTATTTTAGCCAGACGGGATAAATCTATACAAACAATCCCATCTCCCTAAAGCAGTCTTGAACAGAGGTCAGAATCACGTGTCCACTGATATAACTGTTAGATTAAAACTACCCTAGCAAGAGTAGAGTTATTCTAGATAATATTTACAACACTCTCACTTCTGTTTACACTACCAAAAGAGCTTTACATAGACCAAATCATTTTGCTGAGTACACTTAACAATAGAGAAAAATGTTCCGGGGGAGCAAAGCTTGGAATGTATGAAAGGTCTGTTTCGACAACATTTTTTTTTCTGAAAATTAGGTGAGACTGTGGAATTTATTACGTTGACTTTGGCATATTGGTATATATACAGTAAGTGGGGATGAAAGGTTAAATTTTTTTTTATATAAAGGTATGGTAAAGAAATTAATGAGGTGAAGAAGAATTCATAAAAGTTTTGATATGATTTAGTAGGTTAGGAATGAAAGCAAAGACATGTTGACTAAGAGGGTGTATAATTTGCAAAGAAAACGAGTGGTGAAAGAAAAAGTCAGGTGGCTCTGTGTATGTAGCAGTGATTATCATATGGGTGGGATTCAGTTGAGAAGTATGAAGCTCTCCTTATAGCTTTGTACAGTATACAGCAAAACTGGTGTACCTGAATTCAGTGATTTTCGTTCGAAAGTCACGAACTGGCAACTCACATTCTTCACATTTCTAATAAGACTAGGCTCCCTGGACGAAGCATTTTGAAACTTCGCTCAAATAAAGATATAGTTCATTAAGCATGTTTTTAAAGAATTTATGCTATAGTTTTTATCAAAATATCAGCTAGATCATTATGGAAAAATTAACCCAATAAGCTTTATGATAAAGATTAAAAACAAAAGTAATGAGTCGGACTTTTTAGCCACCATAGTTATGTATTTAACGTAAAGAACATATCGGAGATGGGGGCCGGTGTCTAACCGGACATCAACCAGCAGTCTTACGGTGGCACTCAGAAGTAAGTAATCTGTCAAATAAAGCTACAGCTATCCAACAGCTATTGGATAGCTGTAACTGGAGTTAATCTTATTTCTTCAGATTCTCTATAAAAAATAGATGTAACCAATCGTCTTAACATTAATGAAATAACTGTTTATAGATGGTTAAATAATAGATTGAGTGAGAAAAATTGAAAAGCTAATAGCATAGGCCTAGACTCCAGAGTCATCCTATCATCATCATCACCATTATTATTATTATTATTATTATTATTATTATTATTATTATTATTATTATTATTATTTCACATAACACGTATGGGTGACTATGCCTGACCTAATTATCTTCTCCCGTTCGTAAAGTAAACGTAAAATAATAGAAAGATAGAATTAATTGTGTTTCTAATAGCGAAGATAACTCGCCACATCCCTTATTTATTTATTTATCAATTTTTCCTCAAACTGGAAAAAATCCATTGGGAGACTATTATTATTATTATTATTATCATCAGCCAATCTACTACAACCCTAGTTGGAAAAGCAAGATGCTATAAGGGCAAAGGCTCCAACAGGGAAAAATAGCTCAGTGAGGAAAGGAAATAAATAAATGATGACAACAAGTTAACAATAAATCATTCTACAAACAGTCTTCTTCTTCTTCTTTGTCTACATCTTTTCCCACTTCTATATGGGGTCGATGTTGTCAGCTTTCTCCGTCTACCTCTATCCCACACCTCATCACCGGTTAATCCCTTTGATTGAAAGTCATCCTTGATACAATAGAGTCCTTTCATCATACGTCATCAAACTTCCGGTCCGCCATCTAGGAGGACAAACAAAGACGTGTTAAGTGAATAGCTGTGGTTGAACTGTTGAATACTTAGCCATCTCATCACATTCACATTCACACAATGCCCAGTTTTTGCACTATTGTTGGCTGTAGGAATCGAGGACAAAGAGATGACAAGAGTTTCTACCGCATACCGGCAGTTATTCAGAATCAAGACAAAGATACAGACGAATTATCCAAGCGCAGACGTGACTTGTGGTTGACCAGAATATCATGGGCTGATCTACGTGAATCCTCACTACCCTACTCACGTATCTGTTCTGGTCATTTCATATCAGGTCAGTCTTGGCTAGGCCCTAAAAGTATCATTATTCCTGTGTAAACATGCTATATCCGATCGCATGGGTGACTTCACAAGTATCATCGTCAGTTCAGATGTAGTGTGTGTGGGGGAGGGGGCATCTCAATTTTTAAACATCTAAAGGGGCATCTCAGATTTTCAAAACAAAAATTAAAAGCGCCCATATTGGCTATATTAACAAAGGCTACTTACCTAGGTCTCTATTTCGTCAAGGTGCTCATACCTATATATAATTAAGTGTATATCTATATTGATTTTAATTTGTGTATTAAATTATGCAGACATACAGGCCTATGTGATGAATAAACATTGATTATAAATAATAGTAATAATGATATCTGAAAGCTGGTTTAACCCGAAGGGGTCTTCAGCTTATATATGAAACATCGAAAAAATAATTAAACTTGCGCATTTAATTGCAAGGAGGCAAAACGATCATCCAAGAGCCTTACAATTGAGTTTGTATATCATATGTTTATATGTATATAAGAAATTATAGCATTTGTAACCAAACACAAACACAATGGTTAGGCATGAACTGATAAAGATTTGACATTATAATGCAAAACTTTTACTTACATTTTGACAATCAAAAATTATAATACACAAGGTTAGGCTAAATGATCAATATTAGCTTTATAATTATAAACACTCTCTTCATTGGCCCAGTGTTTATCTAATTTTGGACTTAAAAGCATTAAAGGGAAAAACAACAAATTCTGGAAACAGATTATTCAATGGAAATGTATGCCCACTCATGTTCTGGGTTGGCCGACAGTACCAAGTAGTTCACCATATCAATGTATGAAAGACTGGGAAAATCCTCAATATTTTGACTGAATGAATTCTGCATCTGGTATGGATCTAGGCCATCAATTAGATCGAGTTTCTGCTTGTAAAAATTCTTATCATCACCCGACAATTGTTTGACAAAGTCGCTCTCATTGTCCATATTCGCTGTAGCAGCCGCCATGTTTTCGCTTTGTATGTCCTCCAGCATGGCCGCCAGCGATACCCAATGACGTCATTGAAAGGACTCTATACAGTCCACCCACCTTCGCTTTGATCTCTCTCTCCTTCTCGCTCCCTGTACCTCTTATTTCCATCACTCTCCTCCCAATATACTGTTCATCTCTTCTCATGACAACATGACCATACCACCTCAGTCTACTTTCTTGGATCGTATCTGATAGTTTTCTAACTCCTGTGGTACCCCTACTTACCTCATTCCGTATCTTATCTCTTCTTGTCACCCCACACATCCATTTCAACATTCTCATCACCACATCCAGCTTCTTCTCTTTTGTCTTCTTTATTGCCCATGTCTCCGCTCCCTACACCATTGCCGATCTCACAACTGTCCTGTGTACTTTACCTTTTAACTTAACCCCTATTTTCTTGTTGCATAGTACTCCACTCACTTTTTTCCAATTCTTCCATCATGCTTGTATTCTGTGGTTTATTTCTGCCCCCAGATCACCATCCTCTGCAACTGTTGATCCTAAATACCTGAAATTTTCAACTCTTTTCAATCTCTCTCCTTGTAAACTAACTTCCCCATTCTCGCCATTTTTTCAATCTCAAATACTCTGTATTTTTCCTGCTGATCTTCAAACCCCTATTTTCCATTTCTCTTCTCCACTTCTCCAGTTTCTTTTCTACTACCTCTCGCCTAGCGCTACACAGTATAACATCATCAGCAAAAAGCATACACCAAGGAGACTGATCTCTAATACCTTGTGTTACTACATCCATGACCAGATCAAATAAGTAAGGGCTCAATGCAGACCCCTAATGTAGTCCCACATTTACTGGGAAACTTTCTGTTAGGCCCATACTGCTCTTAACATTTGCTTCTGCCCTTTCAGACTGTTTGTAGAAGGATTTATTGTTAATTTGTTGTCATCATTTATTTATTTCCTTTCCTCACTGAGCTATTTTTTCCCTGTTGGAGCCTTTGGCCTTATAGCATCTTGCTTTTCCAACTAGGGTTGTAGCTTGGCTGAAAATAATAATAATAATAATAATAATAATGATAATAATAATAATAATAATAGTCTCCCAATGTTTTTTTTTTCTTTTCATTTTTTTTATAATCATTCTACAAACAGTAACAACGTCAAAACAGATATGTCATTTATAAACTATAAAAAGACTTATGTCAGCCTGTTCAACATAAAAACATTTACTGCAACTTTGAACTTTTCAAGTTCTACTGATTCAACTACCCGATTAGGAAGATCATTCCACAACTTGGTCACAGCTGGACTAAAACTTCTAGAATACTGTGTAGTATTGAGCTTCATGATGGAAAAGCCCTGGCTATTAGAATTAACTGCCTGTCTAGTATTACGAACAGGATGAAATTGTGCAGGAAGATCTGAATGTAAAGGATGGTCAGAATTATGCCAAATATTATGCCAAAGATTAATATCTAGATCATGAATAAGAAATTTAATAGACCGTAAGTTTCTGTCCAACAAATTAAGATGAAAATCAGCAGCTGAAGACCAGACAGGAGAACAAGACTCAAAACAAGATAGAATGAAAGAATTAAAACACTTCTTCAGAACAAATTGATCACTGAAAATCTTGAAAGACTTTCTCAATAAGCCAATTTTTTGTGCAATTGAAGAAGACAGACACCTGATGTGTTTATCAAAAGTAAATTTGCTGTCGAGAATTACTTAAAATTTTGAAAGGGTCACACAAAGTTAAAGAAACATTATCAATACTGAAATCTAGATGTTGAGGAGCCACTGTCCTTGACCTACTTATAATCATACTTTTGAGTTTTGTTAGGATTCAACTTCATACCCTATAATTTGCACCATGCACTAATTTTAGCTAGATATCTATTGAAGGATTCAGCAACCCCAGATCTACATTCAGGAGATGGAATTGATGCAAAGAGAGCACCATCATCTGCATATGCAACATGCTTGTTTTCTAGGCCAAACCACATGTCATACTATATACTAGTTTGAAAAGTAATGGGCCAAGAACACTACCCTGTGGAACACCGGATATCACATTCCTATACTCACTATGGTGCCCATCAACAACAACTCTTTGAGATCTATTACTTAAAAAATCCATAATGATGCTAAGAAACGACCCACCCACTCCCAACTGTTTGAGTTTGTAAACAAGGGCCTCATGATTAACATGGTCCAAGGCAGCACTAAAATCAAGGCCAATCATACGAACTTCCTGACCACAATCAAGGGATTTCTGTACAGCATTGGAGATTGTAAGAAGAGCATCACATGCTCCAAGGCCTTTACAGAAACCAAATTGCAAACTAGGGAATAGATGATTACTTTCTGCAAACCTATTGAGACGTTTTGCCAGAAGACTTTCAAAAACTTTAGATAATATGGGAGTTATGGAAATTGGGTGGTAATCAGTTGGCCTTGAGCTACCACAAACACATTTACATAGAGGAGTAACATTACCAATTCTCCAACAAGTGCTAAATGCTCCTCTTCTTGCTAACTTGCGCAAAATAACAGATAACGTTGGAGCTAAAAAACAAAGAAAAATACCATTTGGGTCTACCCCTCCCTAAGCATCAAGGTCCGTCAAAAGAGCTTCAATTTCACGAGATCGAAAAGCTTAACTAGTTAGTTTAGCCTCAGGAAAACATGAATGAGGAAGTTAAAGTTTTCCATTACTCTGTTTACTGTCAAAAACATCAGCCAAAAGGGTTGCCTTTTCCTTTGAACAGTGAGTGACTGCGCCATCTGGTTCAAGTATAGGAAGAACTGTTGCATCTACACCAAAGAGTGCAGATTTAAGGGTAGACCACCATTTATGTTCCTGAGTTGTACCAGAAAGGGTTTCTTTTATGGTTAAATTGTATTCCTTTTCAGTTGAAGCATAAACTCTATGAGCAAAAGCTCGAAGCTGAGTATAGGTAGTAGGTTGGCCAGGGCACCAGCCGCTCTTTGAGATACTACCGCTTGAGAGTTATGGGGTCCTTTGACTGGTGAGACAGTACTACAGTGGATCCTTCTCTCTAGTTAAGGTTCTTTCCCATTGCCTACTCATACACCGAATAGTCTGGCCCATTCTTTACAGAGTCTCCTCTGTCCTCACACACTTGACAACACTGAGATTACCAAACAAATCTTCTTCACCCAAAGGGTCAACTACTGCACTTAAATTCTTCAGTGACTACTTTCCTCTTGGTAAGGGTAGAAGAGACTCTTTAGCTATGGTAAGCAGCTCTTCTAGGAGAAGGACACTCCAAAATCAAACCATTGTTCTCTAGTCTTGGGTAGTGCCATAGCCTCTGTACCATGGTCTTCCACTGTCTTGGGTTAGAGTTCTCTTGCTTGAGGGTACACTCGGGCACACTATTCTATCTAATTTCACTTCCTCTTGTTTTGTTAAAGTGTTTATAGTTTATATAGGAAATATTTATTTTAATGTAGTTACTGTTCTTAGAATATTTTATTTTCCCTGGTTTCCTTTCCTCACTGGGCTATTTTCCCTGTTGGGGCCCCTGGGCTTATAGCATTGCGCTTTTCCAACTAGGGTTGTAGCTTAGCAATTAATAATGATAATAATATAGTTATTCGAAGTCAATTCTAATTTGTTACCCTTCCAAAGATGATAGGCCTCCTGCTTCTCCAAATAAGCACGTGTACAATCATCACTGAACCCCGGATTTTCCTTCACTAGGTACCTTAGCACATGATAAGGGATATACCAATCAATTATGTTGACTAGATTCTCATTCAAAAGGACAAAGGATCAACACTATTATATAACTGTGACCAATTCAAGCACATAAGATCATGCAAAATCCCATTCCAGACTGCTGGAGATTTCATATAAATTTTACAAGAGTATGAAACATCAGGGACAGGCTGCTCAGTCTTCACTACTAATGAAATCAAGGCATGATTAGATGTCCCGAATTATATAAGTAGCATTGACTATAGTCTAACTATGACTTGTAATGATTTGTTGCAACTTTTGAAATCATGATCCTAACTAATGTATGTTGTATACACAAAATGACATAAGCAAAAAATGACATAAGCAAAAAATAAGTAATAACTTTGAAATCATACTCCAAATGCATAAGTTGTTATCATTAGACGATAGCAGCGTTCTGCTTAAACTGTTCTCCATATAGACGCGCTCTCTCATAGTTTGAATTCTTCTTTGCAGACAGACAGCTCAAAGACTAGTCTCGTTGACTCTCGCGGAGTCACGTTGACAAAGAGATTCATGCTACAGTAGCATATTTGATATTTGTTCTGAAGTATTATTTTAGCATGAAATATTTTTTTTTAACGATCTAACATTATTCAATAATAGAATTATCCATAACAAGGGACCATTGTTGTCACATACATACACATGTTTAAAAAGTGAAATACAAGATTTATTACTAAGTGGCAACTTAAGAACAACGGTTGCCCGAAGCAAAAATAATAAGGGATCACCAGTTTTGCTGCATATTGTACCACGCGTGTTACACACGCTCGTACACTGTAACGGTTTTCCTTTTTTATCTTATCTCTCTCTCTTCCCTGCACAGTTAACAGACTAATCTGTTTAAGCATTCTAGCTCATGTTTGATTATGTTTTAATTTTTGTGACGTTCTTCCTCGCATTTCCGCTTAGTTCCATTCACCTTGCCCGTCAGTTACTGCTCATTCGCAGTTTTCTGCAGTGCATTTATGAATGTTGGTTTTGTTGTTTATACTCTATATATATATATATATATATATATATATATATATATATATATATATATATATATATACACACACATATATATATATATATATATATATATATATATATATGTGTGTGTGTGTGTGTTTGTGTTTATGTGTAATTCTAATACCAATTTGCGTTATTCTCTTCCTTGAAAATGACATGGTGATACAAAGGAATGGCCAGTTGGTAAATGATTGGTATATATAATCCTGTTTGGCATCTGTCTTGTCAGAGAAATGACGAATTCTTGGTTGATGCCAGAATCCCTGGTAGTTGCACCTGGGAAACATCAGTGAAGGCTCTATTAAATGTCAATGGGTTCTGTGTCTCGCTTGACTTCCAATTTCGCTAATAATATTAAGAAGATTCTGTTTCCCCTCTGCTCACTCTCAAGTCTCTCGTTTGGCGAGTGAGCGTCACATGAACATAGTTACCTGAGTAGTTGTATTCACACCGATTCTTAATTCTCTATCGCCCCAAAGGAGTCAAAGGGCATCGTTTACGCCATCATTTGATCTCGTTCGTATCCATATTTTTCAACTTAAGCCAAGGATCTTTATCAATCTCCAGGAGAAATTTGTGAGGTGGTATTTGCAATTCAGACCTCTCAAAGGTTGTGGTGACTGATGTGGTAACGTCCCTGGCTAGTGATCTGACTAGTGATCGCCAGACAGGGGTTCGAGTCTCGTTCAAACTCGTTAGTTTCTTTGGTCTGAAACTTCACCATCCTTCTGAGCTTAGAATGAGGGGTTTTGGGGGAGCCTATGGGTCTATCTGCTGAGTCATCAGCAGCCATTGCCTGGCCTTCTTTGGTCCTAGCTTGGATGGAGAAGGGGCTTAGTCGCTGATCATACGTATATATGGTCAATCTCTAGGGCATCGTCCTGATTGATAAGGCAATGTCACTGTCCCTTGCCTCTGCCATTCATGAGCGGCCTTTAAACCTTTAAACATGGATGGTAAGGTTATGGAAAATAATTAAAACCAGCTTCCACATCACCAAAATTTTGTTTGCAATAATTAAAATTTATATGTATATATATATATATATATATATATATATATATATATATATATACACACTCGTATAATTTATGTATGTATATATAAATATAGCCTACTCGTTTATACACACACATATATATATATATATATACACTCGTATAATTTATATATGAATATATAAATATACTCGTTTATACACACACACACACACACACATATATATATATATATATATATATATATATATATATATATACAGTATATATATGTATATATATATATATATATATATATATATATACAGTATATTTCTATATATGTATATATATATATATATATATATATATATATATGTATGTATGTGTGTATGTATGTAATCATTGAAATATGACGGGACCTGTCCCACAAATTCACAGTGGGTATTACTGTGAAAGTGTGTAGTATTTTATTTTTTTAAATTTCACTTTTTATTTTTTCATATTTTCTTGGGATATTGGGAAATTAACATGTGTTTTTGTTTTCTTATTATCATAGAAAGATATGAATTCTTAATGTGTATAAAGCATTACGGTAATGGACATTAAAAAACATGACTATTGCATTTTATATAAAGTAGTTTAAATAGTTATATAGTTTATAGATCATTACTAGTAGCATAGTAAATGTAATTGTTTTTTTATAGACAATTCAGTGTATTGGTATATTATAGAATAGTATTATCAGTCATTTTCATAATATGTCCGGCCCATGTCCATTTTTTTTTCTTACATGTTTTTAGAATATTCTCTACTTTAGTTTTCTCTCGTATCTATGTTGCTCTTTTTCTGTCTATGTTATCCCCATCATTATTCTTTCCATTGCTCTTGGCGTTGTAACTAGATTATGTTCAAGGCTATAGTAAGGCTCCAAGTTTCTAATGCGTAAGTTAATACTGGTAGGACCATCTCATTAAATACTTTTCTTATTAGAGAAACTGGCATTTTACATGTCATAATCTCATTTCGGGTTTATGTCCTGGAGAAACACTTACTGTCTATCTAAGTACGTATATTTATTAGTAATCTGCAGATGTTTGTCCATAACACTTATTTGTTGTCACTGCGTATTCTTGGAAAATCAAACTAGTTTTACTCATATTTATCTTCAGTGCTATAGTTCTGCTTTCTCTATTTAAATCCTCTATCATTTTGCATTTCCTTCCATGATTTTCTAAATAGAACTACAGGTATGTCATCTGTGACTCTTAAGTTGTTAAAGTATTTCCCATTAATGTTAATTCCTACATTTTCCTTATCTAAATTCTTGAAAACTACTTTAAGACATGCTGGGAATAATTTTGAAGAGTTGTGGTCTGATTGTCCAACTCCTTTCTCAATCAGAATTTCCTTACTATTTTTATGTAACTTCGGGATTGTTATACA
>NC_090725.1:246436738-246459238 GCF_036898095.1 Palaemon carinicauda | reverse complement strand
ATCTTCGTTATTTTATTAAGTTGCCAGAGAGGTGCTTCTAATGTTACAAAGTCATTTGATGTATAATGCCCATATTTTATTTTAATTGCACTTTCTCATTTTTAATTACAAATTTTCTTTTTTATTTCCTGACATCGTCGAAGGACTAAGAAGGATTTTTAGTTATTCAATACATTAGAAAGATTACAGTGCATTTGCAAACCCATTAATAAGAAAAAAAACTTGGATCCTCTATTAAATTAGGAAAAATTGTATATCGATTGTTAAAGGTTCTAGGAACGGCAACAATAGCTTTCTAATTGGCATAACTGTACGTTTCATCAAATCCCAAGAGAGCTTGTTTACCTTGCTAAGGTAATAGCTTATTGGAAACGTCCCTACCTGGAATTCTGTTAGAAGGGAGTTTGAAACCCACTCAACCTCGATAGCTTCTATTAGAATCTCACCATCCTTGTAAGCTATGGAGGGGGATTTGAAAATTTAGGGAGCCTATAAGTGTACCTGCTGAGTCATCAATATCCATTATCTGGTCCTCTCGGGTCCTAACTTGATGGAGAGGGCGATCGGGTGCTTATCATATGTATATATGGGCAGTTTTTAGGCATTCACCATTCTGAGCTAGTGATGGGGATTTGGGTGTACCTATAGGTCTACCTGCTAAGGCATGAGCAGTCTTTGCCTGGTCCTTCCTGATCCTAGCTTGATGGAGAAGGGCTGAGACGCTGATCATATATGTTTAAGGTCAGTCTGTCGGGCATTTTCCTGTCCCTTGTTTGTCATTCAAGAATAACCTTTGAAACCTTTTAAATACCGCAAGGTCTTATTTTATCCGAACCTACGCTATACTCTTCTCCAGGCAAGAGATAAGATACTTGTGCTTGTTGGCCGGATGTCAAAATCCTTTTCTACAAAGTTTTCTACTATTTATCGAAGTTATGATTTTTCTCTTTTTTGGCGGCCACAAGATATGTCCACGCGACTATATAGGCAGATTCGATTAAAAATGTGTATATATTCGTGACCATTGTTTGGTATAACACAGAAAGTAATATCAAAGAATCATTTTCAATTTTAGACTATGATGGGTGTAAGTATGTACCCGATAGAATTTGCAAATAGATATCACTTCTGGGTGGAGATGAAAATATGAGCAAGACTAAGTTCATGGAGATAAGTAGCTCAGCAAAAGGAGACTTAAGGGAGTTGATCGAAAATGAAAAACAAAAGGCAATGCAGCTGTAGTTGAAGGAAATTGTAACAAACCTTTAGTACTGCATACTGTGTCATATGCCTGGTATACTTTAATTGTTACCACCTCTGATGGTTTGGTTAGTCAATAACAAATCCAGTTTGGGTAGCCTAAAACCACGAAGGCTTACCGGTTGGCTAAAATTGTTCCTACGCATGTATAGTAATTTTTAGGCCTGTTGAAAAATATATAGAGACATATTTTACTGTTTAGTTGTTTCGAAAATCTGTGCTTGTGCAGTGCTTGGTATGGAATATACTTTTGATATGCCTTTGATCATTTTGTCAAATAATGTGAGAATTTAATAGTTGAAGGAAAACGACATCGAACGGAACAATCCAAGATTTGCTGATTTCATAAGGTAAAATTGGTATTTTGGAGATTTATAGTGTTACTAAGCAATATGAGAGAGGAACTTTTATCTGCTCACCTTTAATCACCATTTGTTTTCTTCTGGCCATTCTGCACCAGCCCAAGCATTTATTGTTTCCAATTTGATCTAGTATGTTGAAAATTAAAACGAAATCGAGGAATAAACTCCAATATTATGTCGTTTCGAAATAGAAAATTGGTCAAGGGGGAATAAGCGAGGCATTGTTAGTCTGCATTAATGGCTCCTATTACCTCTTCACCATTCGCTTGAGTCATTAGTTTGCTTGTTCGAAGGGAGCATGATTAGAGCAGTCGATGTTAAAGAAAATGATAATCTTTATAATTCTTTGTTTTAGAAGTTTAAACAATTTCCTTTATGTTTCTCTTTGAGAGTCAAGGTCTTTATAATAAATACTTGTGTAGCTTCCATAGCTGTATGCTTCTATTCTATTTTTAATTTGCTTGAAGTTATTTTACTGGGTCCTTTATCTAATGTGATACTGTCTAAACAGTAATTTTGTAAGATATTCATTGCCATAGCGCGGTCAGAATTGCTAATAAGCAGTGTAAAATCATCAACTATATCTAGATCCTGTTCATTTCCAAAATATGAGGAGACGACCATATCTAGTGGTCTGGAGTCTGGTGATGGGTTAGGGTAGAGGTCTTAGTAAAATTAGGTTACCTAATCAGGTACCTTGTGCGAAAATGAAGCTTTGGTTTGTTTTGAATTTAGTTTCTTTGATATCGTTTGCATTTTAATCAGTTTTTAGAGGCTAATTTATTTCCCCATATTTCTCGTGAGATCCGTATTGTTATTTTGCACCATTCGGAAACGTGTTAACTGTAGGGTACATTATCGTCAAAATGAAAGAAAAAAGAAAAAATAGATTAAACGTCAGCCAACTACAGCAGGCCCCAAGATTACATTATGCTGTAGTCCATGTGTCTCTTTTTTCCGTATTGAACTTTGTGAAAATGAAGATGCCATGTTTTCTAGTATCTAAATATGATAATACCTTTAACTCGCTGTTGAAAGCATTCTGACACGTTACACTTATCTTATGGCAATGTTGTTATGAGATTTACGGGGTTTACTCGGGCGACATTAATAGAATTATTACTTTCATATTTTAACTTTAACTTTCTGATCTGTATTTAATTTTTGTCGTTTAAAAATCGTCATATAAGATCCAGCCATGTTTCCGAAAGGTCTTTAATTTATTTTACTAACATTTAGAATGTACTTTTGTATTGTAATTGATAATATAATGCTTATTATTTTTAATTCCCGTATTAAGAGGGGACTTAGGCTTGTTTATAAGTATTTTAGGATATAACATTAGGCGAAACTGAAAAAAAAACTAAGAATCCTATTATGATTCTCAAGTGTTTCTATTGAAAATTTCGTTTAAAATATCAGGAAATCGAGCAGTTAGTATTCATTGCGTAGCTGCTGTACGTAAGAAAATTTATGTTTTAGTCGTGATATAAGTTAGAATTAAAATTTAGGTATTGGTAACAGATTCTCTCTCTCTCTCTCTCTCCACAAATAGAGCCCAACTACCAAGAATGCATATATAATGCCAGGGGTTGGTGTAGATATGGAGATAATTGCAGGTTTACACACAAAAATAAGTATGAAGGCGAAAGAACCAATATTATGGAAAAGTTGGATTTTTTAATGGCAGAATTCCGAGAAATGAAGAAAAGAACATCATATCAGAACAGGAAGGAAGCATGGGAGAATCCATATTATTACCAATATTAAATAATGGAAATGAGACACAAACCATAATAGTGATGAATGCACAGGGTTTAGTCACGAGTAACTCTAAAAGGAAAATAGAGTTCCTAGAAGAACTAACCCAAATTGAAAAAATAGATATATTAAATATAAGTGAAACATGGTATTCCCAAGAGACTGGCAGTGATGACCAGATAAAGGGTTTCCAAACTTATAGATCAGACAGAAAAAATAGGAATCAAGGGGGAACCGCAATATATGGAAGAGACATAAATCAAGGAAAAGTCTGTGAAAAATACAGCAACACAGAATGTGAATTGATTGCGGTAGAATTTGAATTTGAAAAACTAGTGAATATTGTAGTTTACAGACCCCCAAATACTAAGGAGTTTGACATAATAATAGAAAAAATAGATGATATATGTAGAAACCATAAAGACTGGAATATACTCCTATCCGGAGATTTTAACTTTCCTTTCGTGGATTGGAAAGAACGGATAGAAGAAAGTGGTTGTATGTATACATATAAAAAAGAGAGTAATAGTAGCGCAGAAGATAAGAGGCAATTTGAAAAGCTTCAAGATATGCTATTAGAACATAATATGCAACAAATAAACCACATTCCAACAAGAAAGGAAAATGTCCTAGATCTAGTATTTGTGAATGAGGTGAATTATGTTAAAGAAATAATAGTGTATAACACGGGAATTTCAGACCACAATGTCATAGAATTGATAGTTCATTCCAAAGCAAGTGATCACAGAATTAATAAAAGCACAAAACTTTGGGAAGGATATGGAAAATATAACTTTTACAGTAAGAATATAAAATGGTCAGAAATAAATGAAGAACTGAATAAAGATTGGAAAAATGTATTTATAAGTGATAATATACAGGTAAATACGGATATACTGTACAAAATACTGGAGAAAATTATTGAAAAATATGTACCGAAAAAAAACAATAAACAAAAGACGTGCATACCAAGAGACAGAAGGATCTTATTTCAGAAAATTAAAAAGTGGAAGAAAAATCTTGCAAAAGAAAAAAATGTGTGGAAAATGAGGGAAATAAAATGTAAGATAGAAAATGCAGAACAAAAGATTATGCAGTCGAAAGAAAATGAAAAAAGGGACTTAGAAGAAAGGACACTTCAAAATATAAAAAGAAACCCCAAAGTACTTTACTCCTATGCAAAAAAGATGAATAAAAGGAGAATAGAAATAGGCCCTCTAAGAATTGAAGGACGGCTAACGAATGAAAAAAAGGAAATATGCAACATATTAGCAGAAAAATATAAGAGTGAGTTCACGCCAAGAATTGCGAATGAGAATAATGAAACAGAAATGAGAGAAGAAAATGTTGAATATCTAACGGATATAGATATTAATGAAGCAGATATTGTCACGGCTATAAACGAAATTAAAAATGGATCGGCAGCCGGACCAGATGGAGTTCCAGCGATTTTGTTAAAAAAAACTGCAAACACTATCGCGAAGCCACTTGCAATACTGCTAAGACAGAGTATAGATATGAGCGAGATATATGTTAAACATAAATTAGCTTATATAACCCCTATCTTCAAAAGTGGATCAAGACTAGAGGCAAGCAATTATAGACCTGTTAGTCTAACATCACATATTATGAAAGTGTATGAGAGGGTAATAAAAAAGAAAATAATGAACCATTTGGTCAAAAATAATTTGTTTAATATGGGTCAACACGGTTTCGTACCTGGAAAAAGTACACAGACCCAACTGATAGCTCACTATGAAAACATATACAATAATATGATAAATGAAAAAGACACAGATGTGATCTATCTAGATTTTGCAAAAGCCTTTGACAAGGTAGACCATAACATATTGGAGAAAAAAATGAGAAAGCATAATATTGTGGGAAAGATAGGAAAATGGGTAAAAGAATTCCTGCAAAACAGAAAACAGATAGTGGTTGCAAATGACGAGAAATCAGATGAAGCCCAGGTAATATCTGGTGTGCCCCAAGGTACGGTATTAGCTGCACTGCTATTTGTTATTATGATCTCAGACATAGACTGTGATGTTGAAAACTCCGTAGTGAGAAGTTTCGCCGATGACACAAGAATAAGTAGAGAAATTACTTGTGATGAAGATAGGAACTCACTACAAAGAGATCTAAACAAAATATATGAATGGGCGGAGATAAATAGGATGGTATTTAACTCCGATAAATTCGAATCAATAAATTATGGAAACAGAGAAGGAATGGTGTATGCATACAAGGGACCTAATAATGAGACAATCACAAACAAGGAAGCAATTAAAGACCTTGGTGTAATTTTAAATAGGAATATGTTATGCAACGACCAAATAGCAACACTGTTGGCTAAATGTAAAGCAAAAATGGGAATGTTATTCAGACACTTTAAAACAAGAAAAGCTGAACACATGATTATGCTTTACAAAACTTATGTGCGTAGTACACTCGAGTACTGCAATGTGATATGGTACCCACACTACCAAAAGGATATTGCGCAAATAGAGAGTGTACAAAGGTCCTATACTGCTAGAATAGAAGAAGTTAAGGACCTTGATTACTGGGAAAGACTGCAATTTTTAAAACTATACAGTCTAGAAAGGAGAAGAGAACGCTACATGATAATACAAGCATGGAAGCAAATAGAAGGAATTGCTGAAAACATCATGGAGCTTAAAGTATCAGAAAGAGCAAGCCGAGGTAGATTAATAGTACCAAAAAGCATTCCAGGTAAACTGAGAAAGGCGCACAGGACATTAATCCACTACGCACCAGCATCGATAATGCAGCGACTATTTAATGTGCTGCCAGCTCATCTAAGAAACATATCAGGAGTGAGCGTAGATGCGTTTAAAAAGCAGCTCGATAAATACCTAAGATGCATCCCAGACCATCCAAGACTGGAAGATGCAAAATACACCGGAAGATGTATTAGCAACTCTCTGGTGGATATACGAGGTGCCTCACACTGAGGGACCTGGGGGAACCCAAACAAAAAATAAGGCAATAAGGCAATAAGGCTCTCTCTCTCTCTCTCTCTCTCTCTCTCTCTCTCTCTCTCTCTCTCTCTCTCTCTCTCTCTCTCTCTCTGTAAAGGATCTTTCATCTGTCCCTTTTTGCTTAAATCAACGAGTGACCTTACTTTCCATTTCTCCTCATTCTCAATCCTTAAGCTTCATGTTTAAAAAAAAAATCTTCGATTTATTGACACATGGTTCTTGTTCCATCGTTTATTTTAATCACATTTCAGTCTTATGAGAGAGAGAGAGAGAGAGAGAGAGAGAGAGAGAGAGAGAGAGAGAGAGAGAGAGAGAGAGAGAGAGAGAGATGATTTTCGTCCACTAATAATTATAAGAATTATAATATTACTGGTTAAATGAGAAACAGTTTATGTAGGCAAGCAGAAAAGATCGAAAATATAAAATTATTTTATTTGAATGGTAGAGAAGGAGAGAGAGAGAGAAAGAGAAAACCTTGTTTGCATCGAAGCATTATTCTCGCTATTAGCGTTACCTACCAGAAAAAGTAGTCTCATTTTCTCTATTTTGCTTGTGCACATTATTAACGGAGAAGACAATGGCGAAATCAATGCTATGTTGACATGAAAAACATCTGTTTGTTGATTTTCATAATCATTGGATTCCTTTCTTCTATTCACTTCTTGATATGGCGTCATGGAGTGGTGTGCTTCATTTGCACCTAGATAACACACCAGGAGTTACAAGGAGAGGGGCCGGTTCTGGGAATCAGAAGAGAAAGGAGCTTGAGGCTTGCCAATTCCCCAAGCCTAATTAGGTCCTTTGTGTTAAAATGACAACTTAATTCCTATACAAAACAAAGTCGGTATTAGATTTAACAGTTTTATCTTTTGCATTTGTGTTATAGTCAAGAATTATTTATTTTATTTTGTCAGTTGATTATTTCCACCTCCTGTGAGGAGGCTGTGATCAATTTCCTATTCGTGTTTGTTCACCGGTTATCATAGGTACCTAATGATTATTTACTTTTTATGAGACTTTAACCATTTGTTCGTGATATGAATGACAATAAGTTAGAATTTGCTAGATTCACTTGGGTATTGCAATGTTTGAGAGAGAGAAAGAGAGAGTAGATTTCGCTAAAATTGGAGGTTTGCGGTCAACGAATGCCATTTGACTATGATGTAATTCTTGCTATTGTCTTTTATGTATTTCTAAAGACTTGTCTAGTAACTGGAGGAAAATTCATTAAGAAAAGATAGCGAAGACGAATTTTAAGTAAACACTTTGATGCAGGCAGGGCTGTTCTACTTTAGAAATCTCCCTTCCTGGTAGACAGATTCAACATCATAATAAGGTAGATTTACGCAATTCAGTGGTTTGCTAAATTTAAGCTGACTTACAGGTGACTATACACATTTTTCCTATTTAGTTTAATTTTCACAAAGATGTTTGGATATTGCTTTTTTCAAATGACTAATAATATGTTTACCACATGCCAGTATCTTTAAATTTTTTATGATGCTCCAACTTTTTTGTATACACACACACACACACACACACGCATATATATATATATATATATATATATGTGTGTGTGTGTGTGTGTGTGTGTGTGTGTGTGTGTGTGTTATAGAATTAACCTTTAGAATGAAGATTCGGCTTTAACCCATTGAGCCCCAACCACTCCCAAATGATTTGACCCTCAAGTCCAAGGCTCTTTTGGGGACCTTTTGCTTAATTCATCGCAGCATTAAAACTAAGCAAGATAGGACTATACAACTTTTATAACTGTATAGCTAGCTAGATTTCATTTCCATAGATATATCATGTTACATATTTATTAAAGTTTTCATATATGTAAATAATTAAAGAAGAAATGAAATTGGTAATTACTGGACGTAAATTACGTCCAATTCCGCTTAATGGTTAATTTGGCTTATAATTGTTTTTCTTTAGATGCTAATATTTTACATAAGAGACCCTTGAAAGAAAATAAACCAAAATTCAAGTCCTTGTAAAGTAGATGAAAATATTTTGTTCTGTCAACTAATTCTACAATAGTTTATTCTATTGCCCAAGTGTGGTATTTAGACCTTTATGAACATCATAGTAAGGAGGAATATATAGATTCTACCCTCTTGAAATTGCATAGTTCCATATTCAAAATAGCGGTCGTCTTAATTTTTTTTTTACTAGAATCTGCTTAAAATGCACTTCTTTATATTTGAATATATTTATTGCATATTAATAGGAACATATAAGAATTAGTTCATTGTAGGTATGGTATCTGATCGTTAACATCTGCAGTAACCTGGATTACATGCAGCTGCTCTTGATATTTATGAAAAAAAAAAAAACCTTTTCTTGAAAATTGAATCAAGAAGTTTGGTTGTTTTAACAGATAGAAGATAAACTAAGACAAACAGCAACTGATTTATCAGTTCCTTGAGGAGACCGAAATATATCAGAAAAAATCTTAAACTGCAATCATTCGGTCTCGAAGTACATGCATAAACTAAGTTAAAAATGTTCCGTGTCTGCACCTATGAATATGTTAACACAAGTGTTAGTTTAACACTACTCATAAAGGTATTTATAGTAAAGGTCTTTTGTTACGTTAACAGTGCTGAGTGTTACAAAAGCCCTTGCATTTGTTAAGTTAACCTTCGCTACTAATAGCTCTGTTCTCTGGTATGTCTCTGATCTCGATTAACTTCATTATGTTTGAATTACTCAATTGTTATACTGTAACTGCCGAAGCCTAGTACTAGTCTGAGTTTGAATTGCTTATGTACTAAAGTGTTAATGTAATTGTCTTAGCCTAGTACCATTTTTTTTGTTTGAATTGCTTTTTGTTCTCTGGTGTTAGTATATCTGTTTAAGCTTTCTTATTACCACTTATTTTGTTAGACTTGTTTTAAATAAAAGAAGTATTAAAAACTCTGTACAATAGATGTTTTGTCACTATGTCTTACTAAGCCTAAACTTTTACGAAACCTGCTGTTAACGATATCAAGTTGTGTATTTATGTGTTGATCAAAACCAATTGTATACGTTGGACTTGTGCTCTTCCTGTAACGGCACGTAAACACTTTTTTTTTTTTTGTATTTCTTTAATAAAATGCGATACTTTTGGGATTTTTCCAGATTTGATATTGGCAAATGTGGTTTGAGATGTAAAATTTTGATTTTGTAGGAGATATAAAGTAAAATCTGCTTGATGCTGCTTTATTACACTAAGCGATAACCGAAGAAGGAACGCAATCAGTTTCGTTTGGTATCACATATCCCTTAAATAGAAGGGTCCACTTATCTACTCTGTGCAATACTGTCGATGCCTGATTTTATCAAATTTGCTGTTGCTTTCAGTATAGACACCTTTTTAGTTTCTTCGTTCTCGTTTAGCTTCTGATATTTGTAGAACTCGTTTAGTAAGGTAGCTTCTGTTTGCATTACTGTCACTACATTGCTGTACTTTCCTATATCACTAATAGCTACTGAATTCATAAAATTACCTAAAAGCTTCCGCTTTAGGTGAGGAATGTTATAGGGCTGTTTCTGCATGCTTGTTCGTAAGTATGCATCTGTTGTGTATTCCTCTTCTTCTATAAACTGAGCAACTGCAATGTGGAATGCATTCTCTTTGGACACATTTACTTTTCTACCACTCCTACTTCTTTCTAATTTCTCTTTCAGGTCTTATTCATATTTAGCTCGCATCCGTCTTCCTGTTCTAAAATTTCGACTGCCCACCATTTAGATATATTGCATCAGCTACAGGAAAGTTTCTTGCATATTCACCTCTTGTTTTCACGTCATTGTCCAGCTTTTCTCACTTAAAAAGTAGGACCTTGACATTTTCAATTTGATACTCAAAAAGCTATCTCAATTAGGAATTCATCTACATGAGCAGCCTTCAGTATACAATAAAGAATGAGTAGCATACTGGAAAGCAGTATTTTTTGGTCTTATTGATGATGAAGGAATATAATTCTTTTCTGGCTTCCTCGTCTTGGTGTAGCTGCTGTGTCTTTCTTATTTGTGTGTTTATGCCTCTTTAACTTGCTTACATTGTTGATTGCAGATGCTGCCTTTTCAATAACGTTTAATACTCCATCCTCAGCATCTGCAGCGACACCACACAACATACACAGCCTTAGGTTTCTCGAGTGGTTCATGCATATCTTCCTGTCAAAGAAAGAGAGTCCATCAATACTAACTTTTAGATGTAGTACATTCATAAATTGATCTAACTGAGGAAAATAAATGGTTAATTTGATTGTTTATTATTATTTGATAAACAATTAATAAGGGTATTGTATATCAATTTCGGATATATTTTATTTACATAATTAAGTTTGATGAAGATTTTGACGTGGGTTCTGTAAATGGAAATTGGAGGCCCAAGCCCTGATTTTGGAAATGCCAGCTTAGACGTTTGACCCAGTGGTACATAAAGGTCAAGAGTGAAATGTGATGCAAAATACGAATTCCTCGAGACCATGGTTTTATTAGCAACCAATGAAATTGTTAAAATGGTTGATTGAGAACACTTCATTTCAAGCAATGAGAACGTCCGCCATTTTGAATGATGAATTGTGCACGATAAAGATGGTTGGATGTTGCTTATTTTTTATTATGGTGTTCCTTAAAGTTTAAACAACATATTCATATAACAGAACAAACTATTGCAGTTTTATTACTGTACCATGTGTTTTTCCATTTTCATTTGATCTTTTTCCTTATTTTCGTGTTTCTTGTGCATAATATTAGCATGTAAAACGAAAATAGGCCAAATTAAAGAAAAGTATTCACCGTAAAAGGAAGATTATATAACATTTTACCGTGTAGTTAGTAGTTTAGGAGATATGGATGGCAATGAGAGACAAGTCAATTTCATATAAAAAAAAATCTGTTTCCATTTCGGACTTGTTTATGGAAAAAATCTTCAGTTTTATAGAGAAACCTCTTAGATAAACAAAACTGTTTGTAAAATTTGATTTCCTGTATATACAGTAGTTTCCATACCTCCAACCCGTAAGATGCGTTGTTTTGGAGAAAACCTGGAAAATATTGAAATATGTACTCTCCGAAAAGGTTAAGTTTGAATTACACAATTTCAAAATGGCCGATTTTGTCCAATTTTGGATATGATGTTCTTAAGGGTCGATAAGACTTGTCCATGTAATAAAATAACATGTTGCGAATTGCTGAATTTAAAATTAATTTTTAATGGTCTATAACCCATGTAACAAATGAACTGATAGGGGAAGAACTGTGTGGGTTCAGGCAAGAAAGATAGGGAACAAACCAAGCGTCTGAAATAAATTCATTATTTAAGAAGTTTGAAAGTTAAAAAAAAAAAGTTTTGTACGGTGCACGTGGCCTTTGAAAAAACTTATGATAGAATCGAACGTAGTTAGTTGATAATGTATGGTATAAGTAATAGATTGCTCTGAACAATTTAAAGTTTTGTTTTATAAAAGTGAAGCGTGCGTTAGAATATTTCTTTATGAAAGAAATCTTTTGTGCTTAAAACGGTTGGAGACAAGCGTGCTATTTGTGTGGATACTAGGATAGAAAATATCAAGAAAAAGTAATAAGAAAAAACGAAACGGAGAGAAAGCGACAAGAAAGAAACGAAAAAATACATCACCGAGTTTTCCCATCACGTTTGATAATTTGTTACTACTTCGAATGCAAAGAAAAACAAGGTTTAAAATATGCACAGAATCCACCGTACGAACATATATAAATTTGACTGAAGGAAATAGAGAAGATATTCCACTCTTGATTGGAATTTAGAAAAGAGATTTAGTAGTTATCGACTGAGTGGTAACTCCAGCCACTCGCTCGTTACTTGCCTATTACCTACAAGCATTTCAGCTCGTACTTATTACCTATTACTTAACATACATCTCAGCTTGTGCTTATTACCTGTCAATTAATAAGCATTTCAGCTTGTGCTGTTAACTACACTATCAACCAAATTAATCGCCGAATCGGAGTTTTCCTAAAAAATGATTTGCTCAGTGTTTCGGAATTTTACAGAACAGAATGCGAGCCTACTTCATACTAGTAGCTGCGTACGTAGCCAGTAGTAGCATGGAGGCCATAAAGAGTAATAAGGGTGGCACTGATATTAGACCTAAAGGGTACATGTATACACGTCCGTGCACCTGAAAAGAGAAAAATTGTTGGAAATGTTCAGAGAAAGCAAGCTGAAATTATAGCGAAAATATGACAAATTCGGAGATAATTTGTTTTTTTCCTAACCATACAAACCTTAGCTATTTACATAGGGTATTACTTTCGGCGTAGCTGAGATGACGAGCCATTAGATTTTTAACGAGGGTTAACTACCCCCGCGCTAGTTAGCGAGGGGGTAGGGGAGGCGTAGCTAGCTACCCCTCCCCACCCCCACACACCGGTGAACTGCTTCACTTCACTTAGAGGTAGGACTTGCCTTGGGGGACAGGGCTGGCGGGCGAATATGTGTAAATAGCTAAGGTTTGTATGGTTAGGAAAAATACAAATTATCTCCGAATTTGTCATTTGTTCCGTAACCGAAATACAAACCACGCTATTTACATTGGTTGACTTACCCCTTAGGAAGGGTGGAAAGTCCCCAGCCTTACTGACTTCGGCTTGCCCGGGGGCTCGATCCCTCAGTGAGCAGCACTAGAGAAAGGGAGCCCCTGTACCTCACAAGTTCCTAGCATCGCTAGGAACGAGTGGCCTACATAAGCAGTGTGTGGAGGAATGAAGTGTGACTCGTCCTAGGAAGTTGACCTGAAGTCCTTTAGATGGAATTCTAGGCTAGGACGTTCTCAATACCACCACGTCAGGGTATGGGGGACGCGACAGTATTATCTTAATACTAGGAACACAAGGAAGCATGGTTTACCTGCAGAGGTTTGAGGTCAGCTATGCAGAGAACCCAGGATGCTGCTTTCCCCAAGAGAGGGGAGGATGAAGAAAGAAGTAAGGGCCAGACATACTCTTTTATTCATGCAGTCTAAAACCGGGTAACAATGCCCTCAACCTTCTGCTACCTGTCCATTAAGGAGCCTGAGGTTAGACCAGCTGTTGTGTAGCCACCACAGGGCCGATAGAAAATGTATCGAGGCTCCTGTGGGTCACGTCCTGCAGGTAGTGGGCTGTGAAGGTCGTTTGACGCTTCCAGACCCCAGCTTGTAGCACCTGCGTCACCGAGAAGTTTCTCTTGAATGCCAGGGACGTTGCGATGCCTCTGACATCATGCGCTCTGGGTCGACGTGGCGGAGGAGGGTCTGGATTCAAGGCATGATGGATGACCCTTCGAATCCAAGCCGAGATGGTATTCCTGGTGACCCTCCTCTTCGTCCTTCCCGTGCTCACAAACAGGGCTTGCACGCGGGGGAGGACTGCAGCTGTTCTCTTCACATAACGCCTCAGACTCCTTACGGGGCATAGTAGCAGATGGTCTGGGTCATTTGTTACAGAACGCAGACTCGAAACCCTGAAGGAGTCGAACCGTGGGTCCGACACTCCAGGGTTCTGAGTCTTAGCTACTAACTCAGGGACGAACCTGAACGTTACCTCCCCCCATCCCCTTGAATGGGCGATGTCGTGTGAGAGACCATGAAGTTCACTGACCCGCTTGGCTGATGCCAAAGCGAGCAGGAACACCGTCTTCCAAGTCAGGTGTTGATCAGAAGCCTGTCGTAATGGTTCAAACGGAGGTCTCTTAAGAGCCCTGAGGACTCGAACCACGTTCCATGGAGGAGGTCTCACTTCCGACTGAGGGCAGGTAAGTTCGTAGCTTCGTATGAGTAAAGAAAGTTCCAGCGAGGAAGAAATGTCCACTCCTTTCAGCCTGAAGGCTAGGCTTAAGGCTGAGCAATAGCCTTTCACTGCCGAGACTGAAAGGCGCATTTCCTCCCGCAAATACACGAGGAACTCCGCTATTGCTGGAATAGTGGCATCGAGGGGAGAGATACCCCTTCCACGACACCAACCACAGAAGACTCTCCACTTCGCCTGGTAGACCCCTGCGGATAATTTTCGCAGGTGTCGAGACATCCTCTCCGCAACTTGTTGCGAAAAGCCTCTCTCAGTGAGGAGACGCTGGATAGTCTCCAGGCGTGAAGCCGAAGCGAAGCTACAGCCTTGTGGAAGATGTTGCAGTATGGTTACTAGAGTAGCTCATGTCGTGGGGGAAGTTCTCTCGGGAGTTCCGTCAAGAGCTGCAGAAGGTCCGGGAACCACTCTGCATGATGCCATAGCGGAGCTATTAAGGTCATTGACAGATTGATCGATAGTCTGGTCTTGTTGAGCACCCTTCTCATCAGACAGAATGGTGGGAAGGCGTAGACATCTATGTTGTCCCACCGTTGTTGGAAGGCATCTTGCCAGAGTGCCTTGGGGTCCGGGACTGGGGAGCAGTACCGCGACAGCTTGAAGTTCAAAGCTGTCGCGAACAGGTGCACTGTCGGGGAACCCCACAAAGTCAGGACTTTGTTGGCTACTGGAGGATCCAAAGACCACTCGGTACTCACTATCTGCGATGCTCTGCTCAGACTGTCAGCGAGCACATTCCTTTTGCCCAGAATGAAGCGAGCTGATAGTGGAATCGAGTGGACTTCGGTCCATCTCAGTATCTCTACTGCAAGATGAGATAGCTGTTGTGAAAAGGTACCTCCCTGCTTGTTGATGTAAGCCACTACTGTGGTGTTGTCGCTCATCACCACCACGGAGTGGCCCGCCAGGGTCTGTTGGAACTGTTGAAGGGCCAGATAAACAGCCTTCATTTCTAGCAGATTGATGTGGAGGTACTTTTCTGATTCTGACCATAGGCCTGAGGTCCTCTGGTTCAGAACGTGGGCCCCCTACCCTTCTTTTGACGCATCCGAGAACAGCATCAAATCCGGGGGGAGGACGAGAAGATCCACTCCCTTTCGAAGGTTTCCGTCGGTCAGCCACCACTTCAGGTCCATCCGTTCCGCAGGTCCCATAGGGACCAGCATGTCCGGGGAATCGTTGCCTTGATTCCACCGGGACTTGAGCCGCCATTGCAGAGATCTCATCCTGAGGCGGCCGTTCGGAACTAGACGGGCCAAGGAGGCCAGGTGACCTAGGAGACGTAACCAAGATAGGGCTGGAAGCTCCTCTCGTCTGAGGAAAGGTTCTGCGACCCTCCTCAGCCTTGCTATCCTGTCGTCTGATGGAAAGGCTTTGTGGAGATTGGTGTCTAATATCATGCCTAGATATACCAGTCGTTGAGTTGGAAGCAGAGAAGACTTCTCGAGATTTACCATGATCCCTAGATCTAGGCCAAGTCCCAGAAGCTTGTCTCGGTGTCGAAGAAGGGTCGACTCCGAGTCTGCCAGGATCAGCCAGTCGTCCAGATAGCGGAGGAGACGGATGCCGATCCTGTGTGCCCACGAAGATATCAGGGTGAACACTCTGGTGAACACCTGAGGTGGTGTGGAGAGACCGAAACACAGCACCTTGAACTGGTAGATCTTATTGTCTAGGCTGAATCTCAAGTACTCCCTGGAAGACGGATGGATTTGGGATCTGGAAGTACGCGTCCTTCAGATCCAATGTGCACATGAAGTCTTGCGGTCTCACTGCAAGTCTGACCGTGTCTGCTGTCTCCATGCTGAATGAAGTTTGCTTGACAAACTTTTTCAGAGCTGAGAGGTCGATGACAGGTCTCCAGCCTCCAGACGCCTTCTTTACAAGAAAGAGTCGACTAAAGAAGCCTGGGGAGCCGTCGACGACCTCCTGGAGAGCATCCTTCTAGAGCATGGTCTCGACTTCTGCCCGAAGGGCTAGCCCCTTTGCCGATCCCATGGCATAGGAGTTCAACGACACTGGATTCGCTGTCAGGGGAGGAAGAGATGTTATGAACGGGACGCGATATTCTTGGCTGATCACAGAGATCGTCCAGGAATCGGCCCCGAGTTGCTGCCACTGGTCGCGCAACTTTGCAGGCTTCCCCCCACTGGTGGACATGATGGGGGATTGCCAATCCTAGCGTTTACGGCCTCGGCCGCTCCCCCCTAGGATTCCTGCCTCCCCTGGAGGACTTTCCGCCCTTCTTGTCTTTGATAGGAAAGGGCTGCTGCTTAGACACCTTTGCCTTTGCTGCCGGAGCCTGTTTCGATGTCCTAGACTGACGAGGCTGATGATGTTGTTGTTGAGGAGCTGGAGGTTTGTAGGGCCGAGATGTAAGGGCCCTTTGGTGGAGCGAATCGTGATTCGACTTCCTCCACCTCTCAGCTCTCCGTTCCACATCCTTGGGCTCAAACAAACTCTCTCCAAGGGTGGAGGAGTGTCTGAGCTTGCCGACATCCACGGCTGGGACTTTCGAGTGGAACCTCTCGGTCACAGCATCACGACGTTTTAAGATCGAGTTTTCCCACAAGTTCGAATCTTGGTGGGCCAGGAACTCGATGGAGCGCGTGCCCGAGAGGAGGAAAGTCTCCATGGCCTTCCTGGTGCTCTCCTTGGACAAGTCCTCGGATCGCAACAGGATGCCCAGAGACCCCAGCCAGATATCCAGCCACGAAGTGGCCTACATGGCACACTTTGCGACCTTCTCCTGGTTTAGGATCTCCGTTGCTAAGAATGTCGCCTGCCGGGAGGAGAGTTTCTTGAGAGAAATTCCCCTAGAGAGCTCTTCCACAGAGTGGTGGAGGGGAAGAGCTAAACAAGACTCCCCCATGATTTTGAAGTACCTCCTCTGTTGCACACGAGTAGGTGGGAGGAGTTTGTTCCCGGCAGAGGAATGGCTGGAGGAGGCGAGTTCGGAGAGCTGGCCCTCAACCTTGTCTCTGGCACTATTCACTCCCTGGGACCAAGGCAGAGCCGCGCTGGCCTTTGGGAGTTTCTGGGTACCGTAGACTTGGTCCAGGTCCGTATCCTTGCCTTCGCGGGGGCGGTCTCGGGGTCCTTGAATCCGTTTAGTTGCCTCATTAGACTCAGGACCTGCCAGAAGGCATGCTCCGACTCATGCTGCTCTCCTCCTTGTGGACTGGCAGCAAGGTCTCCTGTCCCCAGTAGCTCTACTTGGGGGGACACGTGGCCGTTCTCCTGGGGTCTTGCTGGTTCTGGTCGAATTCGGGATGAAGACTTAGGAACAGTCTTCGAGTCCTTGGGCTCCCTCCTAGGAGGGATACAGGACTCAAGTAAAGAAGTCTTGGGGCTCCTCTCCACGTGAGACGGTTCTCTTCCTCGAGGTGGGGTTCCTCCCATTGGTGCCGTGGGAGAATGTCTCACCTCGCTGGATTCTCCTGAGGACGGAAAGGCTTCATCCACAGGGGAAGGAGAAAGTGACAGCGAGGGGGAAGGGGCCTTCCCGACGGACTTCTTGGAAGCTAGCTTAACCCTAGGAGAAGTCACCACGAAGTCCACTCCTCTCCTTCTCTTCAGCGGGGACGAGGCTGCTGTTGGTTTCAGTCCCAGATCAGCGAGGGCCAGCTTCATAGCCTGCACGACCGCTTTGATTAGGGACCCGAACCAAGGCTGACGGCTGACAGACGCAGTGTCAACAACTCCCGCTGGAGGGAAGGAGATCGGCTGATCCTTAGGAGTGGACACCACGGGGCCTGCCTGAAAAGAAGAAGAATATTGCCTAGACCTCTCCGAAGATTCTTCTTGCTCCAGGACGTGTGCAGCTCTACGCTTACGGGGTGGAGATCGTGAGGACGATGATCTGGAAGCACGCGCCCCAGAAGACTCGCAAGGTTGGGCGCGCTGCGAAACCCGGCGGGAATCGTGGTCGAGCTCGCAATGGCGCTCGCGCGATGGTAAAATCGCTGGTTCACACGCGGGCGAACGTTGCAGCACATGCACGTGGGCGTGCGAAGATGAAGGCGCGGGTGCGCGTGGGCGCGGGTGCGCGTGGGCGCGGGTGCGCGTGGGCGCGGGTGCGCGTGGGCGCGCGTGGGTGCACGGGCGAGGGTGCTTGCGTGCGAGATGGCGCGCGGACGAGTGGGCGCGTGGTCGCTCAGGCGAAAGTGCGTGTGGGAGTACAGGTGAGGGTGTGCGCGGTTGTAAGGTCAAGCGCTGGCGGTCGGGAGACCGATGGCACGTAGGCGATCGATGGCGCGTTGGTGAGGGATGGCGCGTTGGCGAGCGATGGCGCGTAGCGCAAACAGGCGACCGACTGCGCGCAGGCGAGTTAGCGCGTGGGCGAGTTAGCGTGTGGGCGAGTTGGCGCGTCGGAGACCTATGGCGACCTGGAGCGTGGACGCGTTGGCGAATGCTTGCACGCAGGCGAAGGATCGTGCGGGCGCGTAGGAGATTGCTGGCGCGCAGGAGATCGTTGGCGCGCAGTTGCGCGGTCAGTAGGTACTAGCTGGGGCGCAGGATCAGAAGGTGAGGTTGGGTGCAAAGGCGAACGCTCGTGGGCGGGCTCAGGAGACATCTCGTGGGCGCGCGGGCGCGCAGGGACACGTACTGCTCTGGAAGTGCGCACGATGGCGCGCAGGCGATGGCTGGCGTGTAGGAGAACGTCGGCGAGGAGGCGAAGGAATAATCTCCTTGCCTGCGCCCAGATCCGGGGATCGTGGGCGTGCGGGCGAACGTTGGCGCGCATGGTGTGCATCAGGAACAGGGTGCGCAGATGTGCGCTGGCGAGCAGGTGATCGTGGGCGCTCAGGAGACCATTGGCGCGCATTGCGCGCAGCAGGAACAGATGTGCGCAGGCGAGTAGGAGAGTGCTGGCGCACAGGAGGTCTCTGGAGGTCAGGAGAGCGCTGGGGCGCAGGTGAGCGCTGGCGCGCAGGTGAGCGCTGGCGAGACTCAGCAGGAGATCGCTGGCACGTTGAATTAGAAGACAGGTTCACAGCAGGCGAGCGCTTGCGCGCAGGTAAAACCTGGCACTTAAGGGAATTATCCACATAGTGGGATAAGCCCTTTTGCCCCGAAGGGTCCGGTCCCGTTGGACAACGGGGTGCTTTGGCGCCCACAGCGCATCTGCGTCCAGGAACGGAGACGGAAGACTGGAAGGTCTGGCAGGCGTTGGAGATCGCGAACGATCTGCAGAGAGGTCTAGCGATGCAGCTGCAACGGTCCGCTCTCGTCGAGGAGGATCCTCTGCGGGGGACGTCGAAGGCGAAGAACCGAAGAGACAACTCCTAACTCCCTTGTAAGGAGAAGGAAGGCCTCTACGGCGAAGAGGAGGATGAGCATTATGGCGAAGACGACCTCGAGGCACAGCAACACCATCGTCGGTCCTCCGAAGAGGAGTCTCTGTCGTGCACTTCCCCGAGGGGGAGAAACACCCGCAGGAGAGACCGTTGGACTCAGCGCCTCCCTCGAAGGATGTTCGGAGGGGGAACTGAGCCTTCAGCAACATCCGTAACAGCAGCAGAGGTGTGACCCGACCCGTCGGAAGCCTCTGCCACAACAACGTCGACAATAGACAGAGGATCTACCTCTGCTATTACCGGCGACTGCTTGACAGCTGCACCCAACTGCATCAAATCAAACAGGGCTTCCCTGGAGGGCGAGCCCTTAAGCCCCAAGGAAGCCCAAAGCAGTAAAAGATCATTGTTAGATACATGGTCATCAACAAAATTAATATCCTCCCCCGGAGGAGGAGGGGGAGCTGCCTCGCTATGGGAGGCAACGCCCTCTCCCGAACCCCGAGGTTGGGAAACAAAAGAATGGCCTACGCTACCACTCGACGGCCTCTCACGAGAGCCTGATCGAGTGGGAGCTTCGGAGGAGGTTCGGGCAACGGAAGAAGAGTCCTTGGAGCCTTCCTTCTTCAAGGCAACCCTTGAAGGAGAAAGGTCACGCCGCCGGGCAAACCTCTCCCACTGGGAGGTAGACCACTCCCTGCACTCACTACAATTTTTATCCCTTTCACACTGTTGACCTCGACAATACAGACATAAGGTGTGAGGGTCCGTCTCGACCGCCGATATGAACGTAACACAAGGGTGGTCGGGGAGTCCAGGGCACTTCCGCATGATAGGAAGGAAGGAAGAGGCCAACTTCAAGCACACAAGCTGTAAGAAAAAGCAAAACAAAATTAAGGCTGTCAACAATGCGAGGGCGAGACAGACACGTCTGCTCATCGCCCAAGCCAAAAGTGAAGTGAAGCAGTTCACCGGTGAGTAGGGGGGAGGGGTAGCTAGCTACCCCTCCCCTACCTCCTCGCTAACTAGCGCGGGGGTAGTTAACCCTCGTTAAAAATCTAATGGCTCGTCATTTCAGCTACGCCGAAAGTAATATCCTATGTAAATAGCGTGGTTTGTATTTCGGTTACAGAACAACTAAGCACTACACCAATTGGATAACCCACAGGCAGGGCTACCTCACAACCACACTTCTGACCAAACTAGCGTGACCTATGCTATGTATCGTAACATGATGAAGCAGCAAGCTGCCACTTCCAATTTGTCCAAGCAGCTGCCAGACAAGATCATGATGTTTAGAAGAGGTTTCCATGTGAAGAGAACACCAAGCGATCCCTGCAGTACCAACGGTGCACACCAGCTATGCCTGCAAACCCATACGACTGCATATTGTCAGATGAGTGGAAGGTAAACACTAGGAGTCCAGGACCAAGCCCTCAGTAATTCCTCCTTTATGCCGACGGGCTGGAATTAAACTCTTATCAATGCCTAATTTGTCTAGCAGACAATCTATACCAGTTGTGTGATGATTTTATCGTTAATAGTAGTTCGTAGTTAGGATTTAATCTTTGTAAATAGACGGGTAAGAGCTACTTCAAAGATGTTTTATGTGCAGCGAGTGCTACCTTTGGTAGAAAAATGGATAGCAGGGGATGTTTTCTACCACCTTCCACAGAGCACTTTGCGTGAAATTCAAGGGATTTGTCTTTGACAACATTACCATTCAAACCAAATGGTTCTTTTTTTTTCTCACAACACCACCTGATTGACACTGCATCGAATCAAAAGAACAGCAAAAAGGCCATTCAGATGTAGAAACGACTGCAACATCTTTGCATAGACGGAGTGGAAGGAAGAAAGACCATCTTAGAATTTTTAGATGGTAGCGGATATAATATATGTATAACCCGAATTCCTCATTAAAATAGATATTTCATCTTGATATACGTCAACTGTTCAAAATCTTCATGTTTCTTAGGTCTTTTAAGGGATGAGCATGTAAATGTGACATATGTCAATTTTTTTCTAGATACAAGTAATTGTTACTTTTTTCTAAATACAAGAAACTGTTACTTTCTAAATACAAGAAACAGTTACTTTCTAAATACAAGAATACAAGAAAGTTACTTTTTTCTGTTGTTTTTTTCCTAGCCAAAGTTTGTACTTTTTGACCGTTACTTTGTTTCCTGTTGCTTTCTCTCCGATCACCATTTGTGTGCGCATATAATATTGTGCTGACTAGGGTCGTTGAAAAAAACCGCTTAGACTGGTACAGTACAATTAATTAAAATTGTTAGCAATAGGATAGAGTAAATCAGTGGCGGCTCGTGGCTAAAATTAGTTTGAGTGCTGCTCCAGAAAATGTGTAGTCTTTGTTTAATATTGTGTAAAAGGAAAAAGGCAGTTTTAAGTAATTCAGAAACTTAATAGAATCCCAAAAGAAAAACAAATTCTCTTTTTTATTATTTTAATCTGAATTGTTACCGTTCAAGCTTATTCATTCATTCGAAGTTAATCCATTCCTCTTGTTTTAATTTGCGCGAAAAGATGAATTATTTTCTCCATGATCGCTGGATGACAACTGAGGATTTTTTCTTCATTGCAAGCGAAGCAAGTGCATTTAATCTTTCAGAATTCATAGTGCCTTTTAGAAACGTTTTTTTTTTTTTTTCATTGTTGAAAAGCTGCGTTCTGCCTCCGATGTAGTCATTGGGATGTCAAGGTAACCGGGGAAAAAAATAGAAAAGCTGAAAGTAGGAAGGTAATTTAATTCTACATTTTAGCGCATTCAAGACTATGGTACAGGATTTTTTTTATCACAATACCTGTGGGGAAAAACCTTTTATCAACACGCCAAGGTTAGCACTGTGGGAGCGATAGTGTTATCCCTCCTCTCAGCCTTGAGCACAGCTTCTTGTGTCCATATGCTCAGCAGCCAAACACCACCCAGCTGGAACTGTGAAGTGCACAGTTCCATGCAAAGATTCTATTATT
>NC_090725.1:246421738-246431738 GCF_036898095.1 Palaemon carinicauda | reverse complement strand
TCACTTTTACTTGATCTTGATGCTTATGGGGAAGTAGAAACAAATGGTAATATAATATGTTAATTTTATAAAGTCGGCTTATTTTTTAGCTCGTAATTATTTATTTATTTATCTTATATATATATATATAATATATATATATATATATATATATATATATATATATATATATATATATATATATCACGTTATAGAACTAGCAATGTTACTCTATTAGGTGAAGGAGGTTGTACCTCGCAATTTTCATAGCTCCCATAATATTAAAAAAATTTTAAAATCTTTTGGCAAAAAGTCTGAATGGATAGGCTGAAAGTATCCATTTCTTCCTTTTTCTCTATAGTTTATATATATAAACCATTTTTAATGTTGTTTCTGTTCTTTTTACATATTGTTCATTATTGAGACTCGTGATGTGTTACAGTCTCCAGCTTTTGTGTAGAATTCCCCTGATTATGGGCATGAAGTTCGTATGAAGGATCTTAAGCCCTGTCCACACGATCATGCATACCGGTTGGGCAAACAGTGTTACCAGACCACAATACTTAGTGAAAATGAGGGTTGACGTCAGAAGCGGGAAAACTAAAGGCAGGGATCTGGCAACACTGTATGATGCCAGATCCCTGTCTGTGGTTTTCCCGCTTCTGACGTCATTAACCTTCATTCTTACTAACTATTGTGGTCTGGTATCACTGTTTGCCCGTCGGGCATGAACGATCGTGTGGACAGGGCTTTAAATTTAAGAATTTGATCGCGTTAAGCATGGGGCCTTTGTTTTCAAACCTAAACTGATTGGAGCTGGTGTGTCACCTCGTAAATGTAGAACTTTGGTGGCTGAATTAGTGCATGAGGCAAATTATGGAGAATGAAGTGAAACCCTTACGAAACTCACCAAAATCTTTGTTTTGACAGTTTCTTTCATTATATACGAATCATTTAAAATTCTAGATGCCATTTTAATGCAAACTTATGTTATCTGTCTCTCCATCATTTACACACAAAAGAATTGTATATTGAGGATTTTTTTCGAGATTTTTTGAAACGTGTCCATCCTGAGGAAATGTTTTGATTTAATAATGCTACCATTTTTTCTTTTAATATTCTGGTATTCAGCAGCTCTCGAGTAAATTTTGAACAAAAGCTACGGCCAATTGAATTCATTATCTGGTACCGGTGTTCATTTATCCTTTTGGTTCCTGTCTATGATTTTTCTTAAATCTCACCATCCTTTGCTGTCAGATCCGCACAGATTATACCTATTACAAAGAGTGTATTTAATTCTGACAGTCTTGCCTTTTCTTTCATAAGGATGAAAATTAGACAGTATTCTAGAAGTTTCATGCTCAGTGAAATAGTTGAATCAGTGTAACTTCAGAAGTTCAAACTTGGTACAAAGGTTTTCTGTTGAGCAGGTTGACATGAATATCTTTTAATAGCTTATATGTTATATGTCTATCATTTTAAAATTCACTTTTACAGCTAACTCTATATATTTCTCTATATTTGATATGTCTTAGACTACTTTCCATCTTGTATGCCTTGGACTGCTTTAATTGTTGGGCTTGTAACATTTCAATTTTTCTAATATGCTTGTAGCTTGGCTGGTAAAATAATATTTAAAATGGTGATAATGTTATTAGTAGTTATCATTATTATTATTGTGATTAAGACCCATCAAAATATTCAGAGTGATGCCGTAATTGCTTGCTTTCAATTTTTCTCTAAAGCTACCTCGTAAATGTTAGTAATTTCCCGTTTTCTCCTCCTTATTCTTAGTATTCTTCAATATTCTTTTCTTCATTTTTCCTTTGACCCATCTTTATCTCTTCCCATATTTCCTTTTTGTGGTTTAAAGAAGGTTTATGGCGAAGGATCTGACATCGATAATGGGGTTTTCTAGTGCCATTCTTTACGCTATGAATGTTTCAGTCCTTTTCCCTGGCATCTATAAGGATTTGTTTGTTTATGGGACTCCCATTTTTCCTAAAACAAAGGAGTTATTTCATGGGAAAGGGGACCTACTCATTTGCTTTTAGTCTTTCACTGTAGTATTATTTATTTCCTTTATTCTAATTATTGGTAGATTTTTTAATGTTTATTAACGTGTTTTAAAACCTTGGATTGTGTGTATATATCTATATACCAGCATAATTCTTCTATTAAGAAATATTTTCATAGGAAAAGTAATTTTCCACTCTTAATTGCAAGTAAGAAATATTTTCATAGGAAAAGTAATTTCCCTCACTTAATTGCATTTTAATTAATTGATGTGATTTTGTATTTGTCTATCTGGACCTTTATAGGCTCCTGCATAAGTTGTTAAGGAAATAGATCTTGTCCCAAGTTTGACTTTATATTTCTCCCCCTGTCCCATCGTTCATTCCTCTATCGGTTATTGGGCTTCTGGTCAAATCTAAACATAGAGTAGAGCATCTTATAAAGATGAGTATGAAGAAAGATTGTCCATTTATCCTACCGTCAAAGTGAATATCACTTTACCAACATGGCAATTCTCCATTCGTGGTTGCAAGGATATCAGTCAAACTTGGTACAGAGGGATATTATCATTATAAACGGCCATGAGGGGAGATGCACTATCTGTAACGGGATCTTTCTCATCTTTTGTCCCTCTGCATGACTGAAGAGATTTCCTTCACACTTTGTATTTTGATGAACAATTACGGTTAGATGTGCATGGTCAGCCTCCTGTCAGGTTTAATGTGTTTCAGTATTTAAAAGGTTAAGAAATTTCCCCTTATATTAGAAACGTCAGGATATGTGATGTAAACCTAAAAAGCACAAAATAAATTGATTGATTGCAAGTAGTTTTGCAAGTGATTTTAGCTTTCTGAGAGCATTGTAAACGTTGTAGAGTCTGTTTGAGGAAAGAACGTTTATCATACTAGCTTCATGATCGCATTTCGGCCTATTCAATTAAAGATATTTCAAGAGTATTTGGTACAAAGGTAGACCTATTGCATATATGTGGATAAAAGGAAATCGTCCTTCTGTTTTTCCATCAGAGTGTGTGCCATTATAACCCTTCCAACATGGTTGATGAGAAGTCAACAAAATTTGGTACAGGGGTAGCCCACCATGCATAGATGTCCGTAAGGGGAGATTGTCCTCTTGCCTGTCCTCCGGCATTTATGTTACACTTACTTTTTCATTGCAGTTCCACTTACACTGTTGAAAGGTCAGGCGTCAATATAGTACCATCTATTGGAATTCATCTTCAGGATGGTAACCAGAGGATTAATGCATATTGTGTGGTCAGTTTTTTCATATGTTGTTGGCCTCCATGCGCTCAGTCATTTTGATCTCCTTTTTATGAAGATAAATTATATATTTGTTGCATCATAAAGTAACGATTTTAGAAGTTGTTCAGGAATCCAAACAGACCAGTTAGACTTTTAATTTTTATGATGGGTTTCAAATGTATTGTGTGAGCGTGCTCGGATTCATAATAATCTTAACACTTTTTGGCTATTTTTCAAGTTAGTCGGATGGATTTTGAAAACGACATTTAACTTGGACATTTAAAGTTTTTTCAAGGCGAAAGTTCTGAAATGACTATTGCTCACAGAATAGTTAATGTAATAGTAAAAGTAGTACGTATAAGGACTTATCATATCTCTCTCTCTCTCTCTCTCTCTCTCTCTCTCTCTCTCTCTCTCTCTCTCTCTCTCTCTCTCTCTCTCTAGTCATTGTGTCAGACACTTTTACTCATGCAGAATTATGAAAGACTAAAGAATAGTTACGTGATTATAAGTCTTTTGATGAAAAATAAAAGAGGAGAGTAAATGCATATTTTTAAGCGTTGATGAGCTTACAGAGTTAATCGAATTTTTTTCTAAGAATTGGACACAAGTTTTGAGATGTTGGCATTACAAGTTAATTGTTGCAATATGTTGGTGATTATATTATTGAGTGGTAGAAATGAGGGTATTTATGAAGATAGGAATGGTTCCAATGAAAGTGTGACAAATAATGGAGAGGTTGATATAGAGTGTTTGAACTGCCTATGTTTTGAAATGATTTAAAAAAAAATTTAAGGTATTGTGGAAAAAAAACATATTGGCATTAATATTTGGTATAAAAAAAAAACACACATGGATAGTAATCACTTCGTGTAAAAGTTAAATTTTTAATGGCTTTATGTTCAAAGCAAAGTTTGTGATATGAAATGTAGTGGGATCAGTAACCGATTTTGTAATGAAGCAATTATTTTTCTTTTTCGGATTAGATGGAGGAATGGAAGAAGTTAGAGGAAAACGATATGGATGCAATTTTTTAAACAAGAAAAAGCGTTTCGTGAATGGAATGTGGTATAGCTAATAAAGTGGATCAATATTAAATTTTGTTAGTGAAGGGAAAGGACAGAGCCAAACGTTATTGTTATTTCGTTATAGGAGAAAATGTAAGTTAGGAAAACAAGGTTTGCAGTGTAATTGGAAGCTAGGAAGCATGAATAGGACAAAACGTCATTTTGTTCCTTTTAAGACTTGAACGATTTGCTTTTCACTTTGCTATGATATCCTTACATCTCGTATAGCAATATATTTATTTTCAGCCGTTCCATATACACACTTTCTTGACCTTAAAACTTAATACATTATTTATTCATTAGTCTTTTTACAACATAAGTTCAATATATGGAGTCCAAACTTCATGACCGATGGTTTTCACATTATAATAATTTTCAATAATTTTTTTTTTTTTTATGTTCTGAGATATTGTTCAATTCATATAAACAGTATGTATGTTTGTATATATGTTTTTTACTTGTGTGTATGTGTATACATACATACATATATACATCGGAAAGTGAAAGATCCCATAAGATATAAAATATGTTTTTATGAGTTGAGTTAATAGCTTGACTAAAGTTCATCGGCCGCCCTCATTCACTGTAGCACTTACAGAATGGAATCATGTTTACCAATTTTATTACCAAGGCTGCTGCTGACGTCAATATGAGACAACCATAAATGCTTTTACGTTGACTCATGTTTTTTATGTTTAGAATAGGAACCCTAGACTTGCAAAGGATTAATGTCAAAGGCAAAAACGTTATGGATATTTTTAACTAATTTGAATGATATTTTTGGAATTTATCCATACTTTAAATAAAAACACTCTTCAAAAATTGCTAATTGTTTTTGTGTTCTTAAAATCAATGAACTTGAATGATTATTTATTAGAATAATAGAGATGGAGATTGTTGTTACTCAGAACTCAATTTGTATATTTGTCTGCTTTTTTTCCTTGGGTAGCCCATTCAATAGAGAAAGCAAATTTCACAAACACATTAGACACTGATAACGCAAAGGCGCATATATATATATATATATATATATATATATATATATATATATGTGTGTGTGTGTGTGTGTGTGTGTATATATATATATATATATATATATATATATATATATATATTATATATATATACATATACACACACACAATGCAAGCTGTTACTTTTCTGTTACAAATATAGTCATGAATTCTGCTGTTTACATGTGTAAGTGGTAGCCAAACTAGAAATTCCTTTACTCGCTACGAAGCAGTGAAGTGAACACGTCAGTCGTTGCCTATTTTTCACGCATCGAACTGCGCTCAGAAATTCCATGCCGAAATTCCTATCACCATTCAACATTTTTATTTTTCAGTTAGATTATTTTACTAGCGTCTATCAGTATTATTGTAGAACCGCTATCTCATATTACTTTCAAACGATCTCCTGAAATATCATAAGAACCAGGTAGTAGGTTGGTCAGGGTACCAGCCACCCGTTGAGATACTACCGCTAGAGAGTTATTGGATCCTTTGACATGTCAGACAGTACTTCATTGGATCCCTCTCTCAGGTTACGGCACATTTTTCCTTGGCCTACACATACTCTGGATAATCTGGCCTATTCTTTCCACATTCTCCTCTGTCCTCATACAATTAACAACACTGAGATTACCAGACAATTCTTCTTCCCTCAAGGGGTTAACTAATACACTGTAGTTGTTCAGTGGCCACTTTCCTCTTTCTAAGGGTAGAAGAGACTTTAGCTATGACAAGGAGCTCTTCTAGGAGATGACACTCCAAAATCAAACCATTGATCTCGAGTCTTGGTTAGTACCATAGCCTCTTTATCATGGTCTTCCACTGTCTTTGGTTAGAGTTCTCTTGCTTGAGGGTAAACTCGGGCACACTATTTTATCTTATTTCTCTTCCTCTGTTTTTTTAAAACCTTTTTATATTTTATAGATGAAAGATTTATATTAATGTTGTTACTGTTCTTAAAATATTTTATTTGTTCATTACTTCTTTAGTAGTTTATTTATTTCCCTATTTTCTTTCGTCACTGGGCTATTTTCCCTGTCGGAGCCCTTGGGTTTAAAGCATCCTGCTTTTCCAACAAGGGTTGTAACTTAGCAAATAATAATAATAATAATAATAATAATAATAATAATAATAATGTGTATTCAGTGCTGCTGACATCACTGGATTCCCCAGCACAGTTCATTTGGGAAATAATGAACAGATTATTATTAATGCTAAATGGAAGTTCACGTAACCGAAAATTGATGTGTGTAAATCACTCATTCCTATATGTTTAATTTTTTAAAAATTCATAATTTATCTACGCAACAACAGAAATGTCCGAAGAATGTTAATTAGTAAGGTAATGAACTTTCTGAATGTGTGAAAATGTGAATGTTTGAATACATTCATGCACGTGTCGCTATCCACTTTGGTACATAAATAGCTTTGAAAATCAGTGAGCAGGATACATTTTAATTATATGATCTACTGTTGATAGGCAGTTTTGGGGGTTAAAAGAGATGGTTATCCGGTAACGTGCAAATTGCGCCGTGCAGATATACAGTATTATCAAATCAAGTTATATTAATTTGTTTTATTTCACTTTTAAATGCCGCTTCAATGCCGTCCCTTCAAAGTGTACACAGTTTAATCGGGTGATTTGAGAATTCTCTCTCTCTCTCTCTCTCTCTCTCTCTCTCTCTCTCTCTCTCTCTCTCTCTCTCTCTCTTCTCATATGTATATACAGTATATATATATATGTATATATATATATATATATATATATATATATATACACACACATTTATATATATATATATATATATATATATATATATATATATATATATATATATATATATATATATATAGTTTGTGTGTGAGTGTGTGTGCATGTGTTTTACTTTTATACAGTATGAAGAAGACTAATTAATTGGATTAAGTAATCCATACAGCTTAGTAGGTAGTAGGTTGGCCAGGGCACAACCCCACCCGTTGAGATACTGCCGCTAGAGAGTTATGGGGTCCTTTGACTGGCCAGACAGTGCTACATTGGATCCTTCTCTCTGGTTACGGTTTTTTCCCTATGCCTACACAAACACCGAATAATCTGGCCTATTCGTTACATTTTCTCCTCTGTTCTCATACACTTGACAGCACCGAGATTACCAAACAATTCTTCTTCTCTCAAGGGGTTAACTACTGCACTATAATTGTTCAGTGGCCACTTCCCTCTTGGTAGGAGAGACTAGCTATAGTAAGCAGCTCTTCTAGGAGGACACTCCAAAATCAAACCATTGTTCTCTAGTCATAGCCTTTGTACCATGGTCTTCCACAGTCTTGGGTTAAAATTTTCTTGCTTGAGGGTACACTCGGGCACACTATTTTGTCTCATTTTTCTTCCACTGGTTTTGTTAAAGTGTTTATTGTTTAAATGGGAAATATTTATTTTAATGTTGTTACTGCTCTTAAAATATTTTTTCCTTGTTTCTTTTCCTCACTGTGCTATTTTCCCTGTTGAAGCCCCTGGGCTTATAGCATCTTGCTTTTCCAACTAGGGTTGTAGCTTAACAGGTAATAATAATAGTAATAATAATAGGTTTAAGCTTGTGTCCAAGTAAGTACATTCTGTACTGTGTATATATATGTAATATATATATATATATATATATATATATATATATATATATATGGTCTATTTGCATATTTGTAGAGACATCCGTCTTAAGAAGATGAATGCCAAAAGCTAAGTTCTACAGCATACATTTGTTATGTCCGTAGATTACTAACATTTTACCAGCCACCACCACCTGCCGTGACTAAGAATAAGATTGGAGACATGGAAAAGTAGTTATACTTCCCATTGTAATTACTTAATATATCAGCAGTGATATGCACAAATCTGTAATGTACGTGTATATCATACACGCTCATTCTTTGTAATGCGATTGGTCTCTCTCTCTCTCTCTCTCTCTCTCTCTCTCTCTCTCTCTCTCTCTCTCTCTCTCACTGATATTAGAAAAGACCCGTTTAAGATTGCCATTGCATGCATCATATTGGTATACAGATTTTATACCATTTTTATCCTCAACTGTTTTGTATATAAGTTCGTGATGTCACGTTATTGAACTAGTCATGTCTAGCCTGTCTTTCTGTTAAGAGTAAGAACTAGTCACAGCTTGCCCCATTAGTGACCCCGGAGTGACTAGCTGCCCACCATCTTCCCTCTCACCGCTGCGCCCTACGGTCGGATGATACTGCCCACCGAACCTGATGTACCAACCGTGTTTCACACAATCGTACATAATTTATTTTGTATATATTATGCTTGTATCTGCGCTCTTCCCTCGCACTAAAAAGAACCTGAATAATCATGTCTCCGGTTTTCCTCTGTAACATTGTCTGTCTTGTGAACATGAAAATGCCTGTTGCCTTGAGGTTTTTTTATATAAAGGAGAGTGTTCTATAATAAAGTTACTCAGTTGATTGCTTCCTGCCTTTGAGTCGCAACCTTTCTCTCGGCCCGTCACACTGACTCTTCTGCTTGTATCCACGTTGCATCAATGAAACTGCCGCCGTTCGCCAGTAGAGGAGCGTTTGCCTGTTCAGGGCGCTGAAATTCAGTTTCGCATCAGGGGTGGAACTTGCTCAAATATCAAAGCAAACTATGTCCTCATGGCGATACCCGATGACACTTTCCCAGAAATCTCCGATTGGCTTTGTGACCAAGGGGGGGACGCCCCAATAAATTAGGATACCCTCAAAACATGCCTCCTGGAGCAGTGTTTGCCATCGCTAGCAGCCTGCATAGCCAAGCTTTTTCAGCTCTCTCAACAACGGGTGTGGAACCAAATGGCCTCGCTCGCCCTCATGGAAATTACCACCATCGCTCGCCTGAAACCTGCCACTGACGCCCATACCTGATGTCGATAACTTGTCCATGAAGGACCAGATGACCAAACTCAACGCCCATATGGACAGCACATTCACCACCTACAAGACATCCAACAATGCCTCTTGATGAAGAGGACAACCATTCAACACGGACCGAATCTGACATGAAAGCAGTAGGACACAGACGCCTGCCCTGTGATATGCCAGAGCGGCGACAAAGCCACCCACCTCCCACATATGCCACCCGTCTACAGCCACTTGATGATGCCCATCGGCTGCAGTTACACTACTACTACTCCAGATTTGGGGCTGCTGTGAAAAAATGTGCAGACGATTGTCAATGGCCAGAAAACTTGTAAGTAGATCATCACTTGTGGTGGTGGCCTCCCCTATCATTATTTTCTTTTCACATGATGCAGGTACTGATGTGCCGTGTTTGGTAGACACTGGTGCTTGCCGTTCCCCTTTACAAATGTCACTCTCAAGGACACTCATAGTCATTCTAAGCCTACTGACATCTGCCTGGTGGCTGTCAACGAATCTGAGATCCCCACCTACGGGTACGAGACACTCGCATTATCATTTGGGAGCGGCAAATACCATTGGAAGTTTCTCGTTCCCAACATAGCATTGCCAATAATCGGTGCAGATTTCCTTGCCCATTTCCTCCTCTTGGTTGATGTGGCACATCAACGTTTAGTTAACGCAGACTCATACTCGTTGACACCTCTTTAACCCTCCCCTCCCACCTTGCACTCCACAACCGCACACCCACTGATGCCTACGC
>NC_090725.1:246401738-246416738 GCF_036898095.1 Palaemon carinicauda | reverse complement strand
AATAATTCTTCAGCAGGATAAGTAGTCCATAGAAATTTGATCCAAGGGTCGATTATACGTCGGGAATTCCTTGTGGATCACATTAGGGTCCCACGTAAATCCAGTGGTTATATTCATCAAAAAGACATTCATCTCTCTCTCTCTCTCTCTCTCTCTCTCTCTCTCTCTCTCTCTCTCTCAATTTTTTTTATCAAGTCAAGATCAAATTAAGGTACTGTAAGAATACATTGAAATTTTGATTGAAATATTTTTTTTATGGTTTTCCAAATATCAGCATTTTCACAGAGTGGAGTTATGCATTAGAAAAACGACCTACAGCATATAGAGGTTTACCGAAGCCTATTGGTACTACAAACAGCATTTACAGATTTGGACTTACAAATACAAGAAATGGATCATGGATGCAACGGAACTGAACTGTCTTAAGGTTTGGTAAGAATATGATAATTTCGCTGAAATTAAATCAAATGGATTATCATAGAGATGCTATAGTTAAATGATCTTTACAATGGTTCCAGATTATACGAAATACCGTTAAAAGAAACTATTTTATAAATGCGAAAAGAAATTTTGCAAGGTGATTTCAAGTTAACTCTCGTTCGATCTTTTGTTCCTTGCGTTGGAAACCCGTAATAGTTAACTTTCAAATACATTCTAAGGCTCCCAAAATTTGGGATATCAGATTCAATTTATGACATATCGTCAGATGAACATCTTGTTTGTAATAAGCTAAGTTATGTAATGCTTTTTATTTATATAAATTTGAGCGTCGTGTTTACAGATGGTGGTAATATGACTTGTCAGACAATGCCATGTAAAATATAACGTGTCAGACAATGCCATGTAAAAGACAATTTGATATATATATATATATATATATATATATACAAAGATCATATTAGGCCGAATAGAAAGTCAGCTAGACTTTAATCAACCATGATAGCAGACAGGCATTAGAAGTGGGTTTTCAACAATTGACCGTAGCTATGTAATTAACCAGGTAATGGAAAAATAAAAAAAAAGTATGACAGACCACTATGTACGGCAGTTTAGACTATGAGAAAGCTTTTGTTCCTGTCAAAACCTCAGCAGTCATTAAAGCCCTTTGAAAACAAGAAATAGCAAAATCTCGTGTTAGAAAACTTAAAGATATATATATATATATATATATGTATGTATATATATATATATATATTTATATATGTGTATATATATATATATGTGTGTGTGTGTATATATATATATATGTATATATATGTGTGTGTGTATATGTTATATATATTTATATATAGATTTACATATATGTTATACTGTATATATATATATATATATATATATAATATATATATATATTACATATATATATAATATATATATTATATGTTATATATATTTATTATATGTATATTATATATAATATATATCTATATCTATATCTTTATATGTGTATATACAGTATATACACACACATATATATTAGTAAAGAAAGTGAGTATGAAAAGTAAAATACTGCTTTCTCTAAAAAAATATTATTTAATCGGATAGTCGTAGCAGTATTAACTTATCATTTAGAAACTTGGAGCCTTATTAAAGGCTTAGAACATAAGCTAATTACAACTCAAAGAGCTATTGAAAGAACAATGATGGGAATAACACTAAGAGACAGAAAAAGAGCAACGGGGATATAAGAGCAAACTAAAGTAGAGGATATTCTAACAGTATGTAAGAAAAATAAATGGACATGGGTAGGACATACTGTTTAATGAGAATGACAGACAATAGAAGAACATTAAGGATAACAGAGTGGGTCCCTAGGGATTTAAGAGGTGCAGGGGAAGGAAGAGAAGACGATGTATTGACGTACTAAGAAAGTTTCAGGGTGTGGACTGGCACATAAAGACCCTAAACAGATGCGAGTGGAAGAATATGTCTGAGGCCTTTGTTCTGCAGTGCACTAGAAACGGCTGATGAAGATATAAATTATATATATATGTATATATATATATATATATGTGTGTGTGTGTGTGTATATATATATATATATATATATATTATTTATATACATACAAACGTATAAATATATACATATATATACACATATATATGCATATATATACATAAATATACATATATTTACATATATATACACATATATATATATATATATATATATTTACATATATATACATACACACACATATATATATATATATATAGAGAGAGAGAGAGAGAGAGAGAGAGAGAGAGAGAGTATGGCACTAGTTCTAGCTCTTATGAAATAGGGGAGAAAATAGACTGAGCAGATTTTTTTTTTTTTTTTTTTTTTTTTTTGATTGGTGTAGTTTTTATCTACTGTTATGTTTCAGAACTCTTTCTCATTATCCGTTTGTCCTTTTCTTATCTTCCAGATTTAAAGATCTTGGTCTCATAATATGTATATAGAAAGTTTTTTATATATATATTTTATGATAGATCGCATTAACGTCTAGATATGAGCCGCAGCTTATTACTATAGCAAAGTCTCTCTCTCTCTCTCTCTCTCTCTCTCTCTCTCTCTCTCTCTCTCTCAAAAGCCCTTAAAAGAGTTTTTGATAATAGTATGACGTACTCTTTCAAACTTTCTGACCGTTATCTTTATCGAATCTAGATAAAAAGTGTATCCGCAGAGTCCATAACCCGGGTCTGAGTAGGTCACGTCAACCTAGTAAGAATGATGACACTTTAACAAAAAAAAAAAAAGCTTTTGAATACTTTTTCCCACCTATAGTTATTTTGCTATTTTTCATAGGCACTCACGCACGCGCGCTCACACACACATGCATTATTATTATTATTATTATTATTATTATTATTATTATTATTATTATTATTATTATTATTACCTCCTCAAACGAAGTTGGAAGGAGGTTATGTTTTCGCCCCTGTTTGTGTGTGTGTTTTTGAACAGCTCCCCCCTCCCCTCAATTTTAATCCTAGAGTAATAAAACTCGCAAGGATTAACTGTTATGTAAAAGGCTGGAAATGATCAATTTTTTTTAAGGTCAAGGTTACGGTCAAGCAAAGAAGCCAGTTTGGACATCGTTGTCATAGAGACTTCAAACTTAGTTCATATATATTTGTGTTTGAAAATCCACACCAATTATTATTATTATTATTATTATTGTTATTATTATTAATTGCTAAGCTACAACCCTAGTTGGAAAAGCTAGATGTTATAAGCCCAGGGGCTGCAACAGGGAAAATAGCCTAGTGAGTAAAGGATACAAGGAAAAATTAAATATTCTAAGAACAGCAACAACATTAAAATAAATATTTCCTATATAAACTATAAATACTTTAACAAAACAAGAGGAAGAGGAATTAGATAGAATAGTGTGCCCGAGTGTACCCTTAAGCAAGAGAACTCTAACCCAAGACAGTGGAAGACCATGGTACAGAGGCCATGGCATTACATAAGACCAGAGAACAATGGCTTGATTTTGGAGTGTCCTTTTCCCAGAAGAGCTGATTATCATAGCTAAAGAATCTCTTCTACCCTTACGAAGAGGAAAGTAGCCACTGAACAATTACTCTAGTTAACCCCTTGGGTGAAGAAGAATTGCTTGGTAATCTCAGTGTTGTCAGGTGTATGAGGACAGAGGAGAATCTGTAAAGAATAGTCCAGACTAATCGGTGTATATGTAGGCAAAGGGAAAGAACCGTAACCAGAGAGAAGGATCCAATGTAGTACTGTCTGGCCAGTCAAAGGACCGCATAATTCTCTAGCGGTAGTATCTCAACATGTTCAGGTCAAAGGCGGAGGTGTGCACTCTTCCCTTCTAGTTATTATTGTTATTATTATTTTTATCATTATTATTAGTATTATTAGGTAAGCTACAACCTAGTTGGAAAAGCAGAGTCCTAAAAGGGAAAAGTATCCCAGTGAGAAAAGGAAATAAGAAAATAAATAAACTACAAGAGACTTAATGAACAATTAAAATAGAAAAACGATAAGAACAGAAATAATATTAAAATAGATATTTCATATATTAAGTATAAAAAGAGACTTGTGTCAACCTGTTCAACATAAAAATATTTGCAAGTTTGAACTTTTGAAGTTCTACCGATTCAACTCCCCGATTAGGAAGATTATTCCACAACTTGGTGACAGCAGGAATAAAACTTCTAGAATGATGTGTACAGTAGTATTAAACCTTATGATAGAGAAGGCATGGCCATTAGAATTAATTGCATACCTAGTATTACGAACAGGATAGTACTGTCCGGAAGGATCTAAATGCAAAGGATGGTCAGAATTATGAAAAATCTCATGCATCATACATAACAAACTAACTGAACCACGGTGCCAGAGATAAATATCTAGACCAGGAATAAGAAATCTTATAAACAGTAAGTTCCTGTTCAAATAATTAAGAAGAGATTCAGCAGCTAAAGACCAGACAGGAGAACGATACTCGAAACAAGGCAGAATGAAAGAGTTGAAACACTTCTTCATAATAGATTAATCACCGGAAATCTTAAGACTTTTTCAATAAGCCAATTTTAATGCAATTGAAGAAGAGAAAGCCGATTAAATACAAAAGTAAATTTGCTATCGAGAATCACAAATAAAACTTGGAGTCCGGATGATGAGGAGCCTCTGTCCTCAACCTACTTACAGCCATACTTTCAGTTTTGTTATGGTTCAACTTCATGCCCCCTAATTTATATCAAGGGAGGAACAGTTCACTCTACAAATACCGAAAAAATCTCATTACCAGGATAGATAAGGTATCCTAATAATATTCTTGTCTCAATAATTATTTTGATTTATTTCCCCCTTTTTTACAGATTTCACTTCATTCCAAAACCATAATTCTGTTTACTTCGGCAAGGCAAAGGCCCTCCCATATTTCATGGTATTTAAGTGTTGTGATATCCTTGCCTGTATTCTTCTCACGTCAGCTACCTCCTTATGCATTTAACTGCGACATGCAACGATCGGGTATCAATTATAGATGCTGCGATTAACAGTTATTCTCAGTCTTTATGAACTTACTCATCCATTTCTCCCTGTCCGATCCGAAATCCCAACTTTGATCCTCAGCTTAATAGCATAACGTCGCAAAAACGCAGAGAGAGAGAGAGAGAGAGAGAGAGAGAGAGAGAGAGAGAGAGAGAGATACGCCATAGCTATCCTGCAAGTTTCACTAGAAGGATATCGTAAAAGCGAAACTTCATGTTTACTTAATTGCTGTTGATGAAACAAAAGAAAAGAAAATATGAATAGATAACTTGCGGCCGCCTAACCTATAAGATGTCCATGAAACGTGTTTTTTGAAGCGTTCACAACTTCCATGCCCTTTGCAGAAATAGTCCTTCCTTAACATTATAGAACAGATTTCCATATTCCATCGCTATAGGCTACAACCGGTGGGACAATCTAAAACTCGTTTTGTGGGAATGAGGGTTTACTCTCAAATCAGGACCGTTGGAGGTGTTATTACTCTCATTTTACCATCGATGGAGCGTCCGACTTTAGGTTAAGAAAAAAAAATACCTGCAGGATACACACGAAAACTGTTCACTGTCATATTTGAATATTGTTACAATACCATCCCCAATAACAAGACAGTCACCTACATCCCAACGTAATGTCGGTGAAGGTGAATTTGTTAACTGCTAAGTCAACACCATATACAAAGGAATTACAGGATTTCTTTATAGGGATTAACTAAAGGAGAACTCTCTTTTCATGTTTGAAGTGTATAAATTCCAGGCGTCTTTAGATTTTGTATTTAGTCTGTACATGTAGGTAGTTTGTGTTCTGATCGTGATTCTGAGTTGAGAAGCAAGTTTGCATCGTTCCCTCCACGTTTTGTTTGAAGTTTTGATATAATTTTCACGAAAATATTAACTATTGTATGGGAATGTTTAGTATTTAATGAATTTTATTGATTGCAAAGATGTAAAATTATCAGAGTAATGCACATGTATTTTTCGTTCGATAAGTTGTTCAGATTGGCTATTTTGACAAATTTCTTGTCCTAACTAACAGAGTCTTATGGCCTGAAAAGTACTGTGATATTATATCCAGAAAGTCAAGCTTTATTGTTACGCGGGTAACAAATGATAACTGTTATAACTCTTCATGCAGTTTATTCATATCTTTTAAATACTTGAAAAAATATTAACTGGCATACATTTATATTTTTAAAGATACTGTATATATTTACCTATATATAATTACCTGGAAAGGAGCAAGGAATCTAAAATAATATTGCCATCTAGATAGGTAATTTTAAGTTGAGAGATGATTATAAAAAGTTTTAAGAATAATATTGTGGTGACTTTTACCATTCATTATAGACTGATGAAAAAATGTTTGATAGTTGATTGGTAAACTTGCCTAAATTGGCAATTCGTTTTCCCATATGTATGTTCACATAGTCAACTTGAATTACATATCTTTTTCGCAGCATTTGTTTCTTGTTTGTATAATGATTTATGTTTACTGAATGTCATTTTTGTCACATGGAAACTTCGTGTACACGCTAATACTGTACTACATAATGCTATGTCCTGTAGAGCCAACACGTGTAACTCATCAATCCATTGTCTTCTCTTCATTCCCCTACTTCTTTTCTAATCTTTAGAGACCCATTCTGTTAAACTAGATGCCCATCTATTATATGTCGTGCACATGTCCATTTCTTTTACTTACTTTTTGTTAGAAAATTATTATTATTATTATTATTATTATTATTATTATTATTATTATTATTGTTATTATAGTAATAATAATTGTAATTTCTTATTATTATTATAATTATGATTTATTATTATTATTATCATTATTGTTATTATTATTATTATTACTAGCTAAGCTACGACCCTAGTTTGAAAAGCAATATATTATAATCCCAAGGGCTGCAACAGGGTAAAATACCCTAGTGAGAAAAGGAAATAAGGAAATAAATAAACGATATGAGAAGTAGTGAACAATTATTTTCGAATATTTTAAAAACAGTAACAACATTCAAACAAATATTTCATTTATAAACTGTAAAAAGACTTATGTCAGCCTGTTCAACATATAAACATTTGGTGGCAGTTTGAATTTTGAAGTCCTACCGATTCAACTACCCGAATAGGAAGATCATTTCACAACTTGGTCACAACTGGAGAAGGCCTGGCTATTAGAATTAACAGCATACCTAGTTTTACGAACAACATGGAACTGTATGGGAAGATATGAATGTAAAGGATGGTCAGAATTATGAAAAATATTATGCAACATGCATAACGCTCTAATTTAACGACAATGCCAGAGATTAATATCTAGATAAGGAATAAGAACATTAATAGACCGTAATTTCCTGTACGACAAATTAAGATGAGGATTAGCAGCTGAAGACCAGACTGGAAAATGATACTCGAAACAAGGTAGAAGGAAAGAATTAAAGCACTTCTTCATGAGAGAAGGATCACCGAAAATCTTGGAAGACTTTCTCAATAAGCCAATTTTTGTGCAATTGAAGAAGGCGCAGACCTAATTTGTTTCTCAAAAGCAAATTTGTTATCGAAAATCACTACTAAAATTCTGAAAGAGTTATATAGAGGTAAAGAAACATTATCAATGCTGAGATTCGGATGTTAAGGAGCCACTGTCCTTGACCTACTTACAGTCATACTTTGAGTTTTGTTAGGATATAACTTTATGTCCCGTAATTTGCACCATGCACTAATCTTGGTGATCTATATTAAGGGATTCAGCAACCCCAGATATACATCCAGGAGTTGGAATTGATGCAAAGAGAGTTGCATTATCTGCATATGCAACACGTTTGTTTGTCATGTGTATATAGTATGAAAAATAATGGGCCAAGAACACTACCCTGAGGAACACCAGATATCACATACCTATACTCACTATGGTGCCCATCAACAACAACTCTTTGTGATCTATTTAATAATAATGCCAAGAAATGACTCACCCACTCCCAGCTGTTTGATTTTAAAACCAAAAGCAGCACTAAAATCAAGGCCAATCATACGAACTTCCTGACCCCAATCAAGGGATTTCTGTACAGCATTGGAGATTGTAAGAAGGGCGTCACATACTCCAAGGCCTTTGCAAAATCCAAATTGCAAACTAGGAAACATATGATTACCTTCAGAAAACCTATTAAGACGTTTTGCCAAAATACATTAAAAAACATTAGATAATATGGGAGTTATGGTAATTGGGGGGTAATCAGTTGAACTAGAGCTACCCCAAACACATTTACACAGTAGAGTAACTTTACCAATTCTCTAACAAGTGCATGTTAAAAGCTCCTCTTCTTGCTAACTCCCACAAAATAACAGATAACTTTGAAGCTAAGAAATCTGCAGTCTTTGTAAAAGAATAAATGATAAAAATAAACCATTTGGGTCTACACCTCCATAAGCATCAAGGTCCATCAAGAGAGCTTTAATTTCACAAGATCAAAAAGCTAAACTAGTTAGTTTAGTCTCAGGAAAACAGGAATGAGGAAGATGAAGGTTCTCTGTACTTTGCTGTCAACCATATCAGACAAAAGGGTTTGCCTTTTCATTTGGACAGTGAGTAAAAGATACATCTAGTTTACGTAAAGGAAGGCCTGTTGTATCTACACCAAAGAGTGCAGATTTAAGGGTAGCCCACCACTTATGTTCCTGGGTTGTACCAGAAAGGGTTTCTTTTATGGTTAAATTTTATTCCTTTTCAGTTGAAGCATAAACTCTCTGAGCAAAAGCTCAAAGCCTAGTATAGTTATTCCAAGTCAAATCTGATCTGTTACCCTTCCAAAGATGATAGGCCTCCTGCTTCTCCAAGTACGTACGTCTACAATCATCATTGAAACATAGTTTGTCTTTCACTTGTTACCTTAGTACACGAGAAGGGATATGCCTATCAAGTGTGTTGACTATAGTCTCATTCAAAGGAATAACAGGATCAACCCTCCTATACAATTATGACCAATTCAAGCTCAAAAGATCACTCAAAATGCCATTGCAGTCTGCTTGAGATTTTACATACATTTTACATGAGTATGAAACATCTGGGACAGGCTGCTCAATCTTCACTACTAATGGAATCAAAGCATGAGTAGATGTCCCCACTGAAGAACCAACCTTACTTGGTAAAATGTCAGGGAAGTCGGTGTATACAAGGTCCAAGCAGTTACCAGATGTGTGAGTAGCTTCACTTATGATTTGTTCTCAGCCTGATTCAGAGGCAAAGTCCAAAGCTCTTAAACTATGGCGATTACTAGGAGAAACAGACGTACTGCCGGATTTTGCTCTATGTCTCCAAACAGCATAAGAATTAATGGTCATAAAAAAGATACATCATACCTAAAAACTAAATTAACAATAATGATGAAAATAATATGTACAGAAATGTAAAAATGTAATTGATAAATCCCATAGACTCTAGATAAGTCGAAAAAAAAAACCGGTCCACATGGCAGACCCAATACACCATACTAGGCTAAATACCCTTCAGGAGAGCCACTTCAACTGAAGGGAGGACAGTAAGGATGGTTTCGAAAATAAAAAGAAACAGATAAGGAAAAGACAACCTCTTGATAAATCACCATGCATCCATGGCCCTTCTATTAAGCCTGCCCAGTACGCCATTCCAAAAAAACCAGAGGAAGAAAAATAAACTAGTATGCTATGCTCAGGTGTACCCTCAAGCAAGAGAAATCTAACTCTTTTAATTTGCTCAAAGTTTCTGATGCATAAGTTATTAGTGGTAGGACCATCTGATTAAGTACTTATCTTTTTAAAGAGAGGCATTTTACTTTACATAATCTCATTTTGTTTCCCAAAACTCTCCATCCCATGTTTATACTTCTTATATATATATATATATATATATATATATATATATATATATATATATATATATATATATATATATCTATATATATATATATATATATATTATATATATATATATATATATATATATATATATATATATATATATATATATATATATATATATAGTTTCGGTCTCATGTCCTGGGGAAACGCTTGCTGTCTGTCCTAAGTATGCATATTCATCAACGATATCTAGAGGTTCGTTCTTATCCCTTATTCGTTGTCTCTACATTTTCATTGAACATTATCTAACCTTTACTTATAAACATTTTCAGTCCTACATTTCTGCTTTGTCTATTCAAATCTTCTTTCATCTTTTTCAATTCCTCCCATGATTCATCCTTATATATTGATTGTTAAGGTATTCGTCATTAATATTAATTCCTACATTTTCCCGGTCTCACTTTTTAAAAACTTTTTCTAGGCAAGCTGCGGGTAATTTTCTTACCATCTTTTAATTCTAGTATCTATAAATCCTTTCTTCACACTATCTTTAATTTCTCAATTGGAATTTTCTCACGATCTTTCTGTAGTTTTAGGATTGTTGTACTTCCTGAATAGATATCTTCAAGTGTTCTAACATAAGATTCGTGTATTTCTTGTCTTTGAAGGGCTTTCATTACGGTTGAAGTTTTGACCGAATTAAAAGCTTTCTCAAAGTCTATGAATACCACACATAATGGTTTGTCATATTCTGTTGATTTTTCCATTAGCAGCTTAATTACATGGATATGGTTGCAAGCCCACTTAGGAAGTGGGTATGCAACCACTGACCATATCCATGTCTTGGTTGATTAAAGTCTAGCTGTCTTTCTATTCGGCCTAATATGAACTTTGTAGATATTTTATACGGTATATTTCAAAGAGTAAAATTACTGGACAGTAGTCTTTAAGGTTGTTTTGTCTTCCTTTTTGTGAATTAGTAATTTATAATGATGAAGTTTTTCAAAGCTGTATTTATGGATTATTCGTGCAGATATATATGTATATATATATATATATATATATATATATATATATATATACATACATATATATATATATATATACATATATATATGTATATATATATATATATATATATATATATATATATATATATGTGTGTGTGTGTGCGTGTGTGTGTGTGTGTGTGTGTGTATATATACTGTGTATTGCCACACTCATTCTTTAACAGTTAAAGTGTTATACAGTAATTGTAAATTTTCACATGTATTATATGCATATTTCTGTGTCCTCACATATGGATTTAACAATTGCTATTTTTTACCTGTTCTTTTAACCATTGCCACTTTTCGACTTTTCAGATCTTTTTAAACTATTTTAACCACTACGCTACACGGTCAATTCTTCTCGACCTCTTCAACCAGTTTTCTTTTATTCACCTATTACATCCACGCTCGACTTCTCAAATGGATAGTTTCCAACAATTTGCTACATTTAACCTTCATTATCAATCTTCGTTTTTTTTTTCATGATTTCTATTAGCATGTTGTTTCCCTTATTTTAATTCTAGTATCTATATTTCATTTCTTCACACTATCCTTAATAACACCCGTCTTCCAATTAAAGTAATTTTTAGCACAAAGTAGTTTTTAGTAGGGTTTTTATCTGTGTATTGCGGTGATGTTCTACGTTATTCCATATTTCTAATCATAACTACCTCCACCAACGAAGTCAGAAGGTGGTTATGTTTCGCCTTGTTTTGTTTTTGAACAGCCTCCTGAACACAATTTTAGTCGTAGAGTAATGAAACTGTCAGGGATTAACTGTTATATAAAAAGCTGGAACTAATTAAATTATGGAAGGTAAAGATCAAAAGTCATGGTCATGGTTAAGCAAAATGTCCAATTCACGTAATCAGCCAAAGGTTTGGACATCGTTATCACAAAGACTTCAAACTTGGTTCATATTTGAGTGTATGAAAATCCACGCCAATTAATACATGGTAAGTTCGAAGGTCAAGGTCGAGTCCAAGGGCAAGGTCAAGCAAATGTTCAAATTCCGGTTATCAACCATATGGCCACAATTTTAATCAATGAAACTTGCTTGGATTTTAAGCTGTTACATATTAACCTGGAAAAGATCAAATTTTGGAATGTCAAAGGTCAAGGTCACGGAAGAGCAAACCCTCCACATCACGTAATCAGCTATAAGTTTGGACATCTTTGTCACAGAGACTTCAAACTTGGTTCATATTCGAGTGTATGAAAATCCACGCTAACGAGAAATAAGTTGCCATAGCGAAGGTCTGTACTCTACTGAATGCCCCTCTAATTATTTTTCGATATCTTCCCATGATCACAATTCTATCCTATGCTATTGATTATATTCTGTATTCACCGTACTTACTGTCTTCAAACTATAGACTATCTTTGTTCCTCCTTTCATTTTTATTTGTTACGTTCCCCTGTCCCTATTCTTCAGTCCTTTATCATTCCTTCATATATTCACGTGTCTCCTTTATCTCCCTTTTCCCATTTCCGTTCTCTCCAAAAGATATTTCACTCTATCCAATCACCAATTCTTGAAATGGGCAAAACTGGAACCCCTATTGCTCATTGGGTTACTTTCGAAATTTGGTCATTCATTGAGGTGGTTGCTCAGGTATTGGCACGACCAACTGTAATTTCATATATTGACAATATTTATAACACTTCATTCACTGTATAACTGTTGTTGTTTATCTGAGAGTAGAAAAATATAACCGAAAGGATGACCAAATTATGTACCGCTTTCCAAATCCATATAATACGAGCCTACCAAAACAGAGCAAACATTCGTATTAACAAACTTTAAAGCGGTCCCATTCAGCGAAGAGATATGTAATCTTCTAATAATGAGCAAAACTTGGATTCATTTTCCGCTTTTCTTCATAAGCTCCAATTTCTCACATTTTTTTTTTTATTGAACTATGTAATAAAAATGTCAATGATTCCTAGTTAACAATTCTAAGATGACCTTGGTGAAGAGCATAATATTATTGGCATCGCATCTAAAAATAGATGAATTAAACTTGTTTTTATTGCGTTCTATTAATGTTTTGGGAGAAAGAGATAGATAAATAGATAAAATCTTCAACTTTTGTTCAGTTATATCTTGTACCAATATATTCTTGACTAGCGGATGGTACGTAAAACTTTTGAAGTGAGTAATTTACACAGGTCATCGAAATTATAGTTCCTTGGCAGAATGGATAAAATGTTGAGGAATTTGAATCTTGTAAAGGATAGTTTTTAGAGCATTCATAGCCTTTGAAATAACAAACTATGAAAAAGCATGGCATGTTTATCATAAATACACAAGGGGGGGGGGGGTTTGCTGGGAGTAGACTGGACAAAGTGAATGGCTCCTTTTTTTTCTTTTTTTCCTCTCTCCAAAAAAAAGTCCCCAATTTCCTATGATTAAATGCATATCCACGTGTGTCTCCTGAGACAACAGAGCAGGTCTTCCCATTTTCGTGTTGTAGACAAATTGAACTTTTGAGAAAATTATCCTGAAGTGACGAGAAATGAGATTTGGGATTAGGAAGGATTTGACCTGGGAGAGACAGGTAGGTTTGATTCATTGAAGAGTAAACTGGTGACTGGGTGGAAAATAGGCAAAACAGGAATTGAGGTAGAAAAATGCATTATTTATACGGGAAATAGATATTTTTTTTACTCATGGGCCCATACTTTACTGCTTTTCTAAAAGATACTAGCTACAAAGGGACAAGAACAGATACTAAATTTATAAAGAGCGATATGGGAAGAGGAAATAATGCTTATAGACTGGGACGAGAGCCTAATAGTATCTATATTTAAGCAAAGAGGCGATGTCATGGAATGTGGTAACAACAGGAGAATTAAACTGACAGAGCATGTTTGGAATGTTTTTGAGAGAGTACTAGATGAGAGATTGAGAGATTGTAAAAATTGGAGAACAGCAGCATGTTTTCATGAGAGGAAGAGGACTGTGAATGCCATGTTTATAGTATGGCAGGTACAGGAAAAGGGTCTAGATGGAAACCAGAAGCTCTTTTGTGCTTTTGTAGATCTAGAGAAGGTCTGTGATAAAATACCAAAAGAAATTATGTTTTAATGCTTTAAAAAGAGGAAATTCCGAGAGAAGTTGGTTACAAGGGTTATGGTGTACTACTATGAGATTCAGGGCCTCTGTAACACGGTTTTTTCGCAATAATTTTTTATCTATGAATTTCATAAATATAACGCTTCTTCAGAATGCACATTATATCTACACATAAATTTTGACTATATTATGCATTACGTAGGTTGAATAAATTTGGTACTTATAATGTAAAAGTGACGTTTTTTGAAGACGGGCCAACTTACTCAGAGAAAAGGTTTCGAACGCACTCGTTACGTAACTTATGACGGCATTTTTTCCCTCTTTCTCGATCAATGATTGGCTATACGTAACGAAGGCTATACCTCTGCCAACAATGACACAAAAGTTTAAATAAAAGCAAAGCAGTACACCTTTATGAACTCTGAAACCTCTCCACTGATAATTGTCATAATGAACAAACCAATAAAATATGTTAATAAATACAAAAACACTTCCATCATTAGTCTAACTCCCAAAATAAGTTTCCTAAGAAATTAAAGTCTACTTTATAAGTCACAATCAGATTGACAAGGTGTAGGGAATAGTTGGTAATTTTCAAAAACGTAGTAGACAAGCTTGATTTGATAACTGCTATATCCAATGTCCAGCAATTTTTATTTATTGTCTATCTACCTACCTATTTACTGTAAAAAAAAAAAAATAGCCGGTACCGTATTTTGACTTTAACCTTCACCAATAATTATCGTCAGAATGATGACTTCATGAGGCTCCACCCACTTTGGCCTTGTTATAATTCAGGATAACACTGAAGGCTATCATAGGCATTGTTGGATCAGAAAATTTAAATTCTGGCTATAAAAAATCATTTTTCGAGTAGTTGTAAGAAGTGATAAATGATCCTCAAGGATCCGAGCAGTTGGCCTAAACGTTTAATTCATGTATACTACTGTTGCGGCACTACTACGACAGTAGTATTACTACGCTAGCACAGATACCCCACCCACTTTATGTATCGTTCCGCCATTCATAAAGTCT
>NC_090725.1:246386738-246396738 GCF_036898095.1 Palaemon carinicauda | reverse complement strand
ATGTTCTCCTTATATGATCTTGCCACATCCTTTTTATCCAGGTAACCTGTCTTAATTATGTTTACAGTATTATTTTCGCACTTTATTCTCCAACTTGTAGTTATCTTGACATTTTCTGGGCTAAATAATGAATGAGTAACACATAATTTTTCTTAGCATTAGCCTACATTAATCAACTTATTCTTCCAGCTACTTTGCACTGACTTATATTCTAAGAAACTTCTCATCGTCTACATTTGTCTTTGAAAACCAAGTATTTCGAGCAGTTAAGCCTCTTTCTAAACACATTTGCACAAGGCGTCCGTTTCCTATTCCCCTCTAATTTACCACAGGAACTCCATAACTACCAACTGCTGCATCTCTTTCTCTGCCACGTACCAGATCTAGCACAACAACACTTTCGTGTTTTCCGAAACCTGTCAGAATAGATTCACTCCCCCACAAAAGTTTTCTTAAACATAATTTCCCTTTATAGACCATATACACTTTATTACAAGTTTTATTCCTACGATGCTTAGTCTTGCACCTAAAATGCTTAAGTGAGAATTTTATGCTTTTACGTAACCCCCAGAATCTAACTGCTTTTACAAGCCCCCCTCCCCCCTCCTTCTTCCTTAGCTCCACACCTTTCAGCTTCCCAGACATGATCACTCGTTGTCCTTCCCACTCCTGCACGCACCAATTGCCTAAACATCCAGCTTTCATCATTCAGTACCTTAAAATATAGATTTTTTTCCAATAATGATACTGAGTGTGGTAACGTAGACCCTAAACCCCGGGTTACATGATGACTTGTACCAAGTCGAGGAGCGATTATTCCCTTTTCTTAGAAACCCACAATTGTGAAATTCCCATTGCTTCAGGCCATAAGGGATAAGATTCATCTGACATTTAGCGGGTATTCTGTTCCATCAATGGGTATTTAACTCTTACAAATCACTCTGCCTTAAGGAACAACATAATTGCACCTTTAAAAAAAAATTTCTTGGAAATACCCTGGCCTTTTTGGCCAAACAATGGTTTCACTCACATATACAGCCTTCTAGGGCAGTAGCATCCACGCTTTACTTCTTGCTGCCAAAGCTCTAGCAGTCTTACTTGGATAGACTAACCTGGTGTGCGTGCCATTGACCAAAAAAATATGAGGCTCATCCAGAATTTAGGAAGGTTAAAGGTGTATGGTTTCAGTTCCAGTATCATCTGAAGATACGTGCACCAGAACGAGAGCCAATCAAGCCCAATCCCCTTTTACGGTGCTCAATCACAACAGTAACATCCTCAGTAAACAGCGAATGCGTTCCCACTGAACTAGCCAGGAGGCATTGTGCTCATCAAACCTGGAGTACGGGGGCTACTAGGAAATGACCTCATTGGGGCTCTTAGGGCAACATTATTAATATTGCTTACTTCCTCCATAGAATCTTGATTTAATAACCTGATGACAGTCGACAGACAGGCAGACACATACACACACACATATATATATATATACATATATATATATATATATATATATATATATATATGTGTGTGTGTGTGTGTGTGTGTGTCAAGTACGCACACATATCTATCTATCTATATGCAGTATATAATGTGTGTATGAATACCTAATGCATTTGACTTTATTTGTATATACTCTTATGTCTAAATGAGCTTAACTATGTATTACAAAACCCATCACATATTGAGCGTAGCATCAAGTTTTCCATCACAAGGATATTCTATTAAAAAGATATATCGGCCCAGTGATCTTCCATCAACATATCAATATATGATTAAAGGCATCCCGCCCTTGGTCTGCAAGGGTAATGTGGGGGGGGGGAGGCTGATGTAGGACGCCCATTCCCTCTGTAAGGTTCTGCTTGGTAATGGAAAGGGTATACCAGTCACTTAAGGTAATTAGATTTTGTGTGCACCGAAGGGAGAGGTTGGTGTCGCCAAATATTTAATGGAAGGGATAGGTTGACATGTATGCCTACTCTCTCATTAATTACTGTTGTTGTTGATTTCAGTTATGTAATTATTTCATATAGATTTATTGCACGAAATGTTGATCGTATTATTGTAATTTTATTATAATTATGATTGTTTTTGTGAATCAGTGGTACGAGTGTGTTATTGCTACCGGTTTCATGATTTTTGGAATATTGGGTTTTCGTTACAATCTCCATCATTTTTACTATTCGCCTCCTCTTAGAGTTTTGTTTTTCGTTTCATTATTTTTCTAATGTATCCTTCCTTCATATGTATTAAATGTTTAAATCTTTGATTATAAAATAGGTGCGTTTTCGTTTCTCATTAGTTCCCTAAAAGGTTTGACTTATACATGTTATTAATGTCACAGGTTAAGTTAAAGGTCAAAATTCGAAAATAATTTTTCTTTATATCGGAAAAAGCGAAAAATCTAATAGTTGGAATCCTCTAGTCTGTAATTTGATACCTTATTGAAGGTGATATTTTTGGTCTGTTTTTCTTGACCATTTTTCAGTTAGTTTTAAGTGTTGATTTTTTTTTCTTTCATAGGTACAGTATGTGTTTTGGATGGTAAGTGAGCATTTGGCATTCCCCCCATTTTTATTTCGGCATAACTGGTCAGTTTGATGGTCAGCATTTCGTTCATTTCTGATTTTGTTGAAACCTGGCTTACATTCATTGTGGAGATTGATCATTATTTTTTTTAAGTACTTTTGACTCTACGTTTTTTCGAGGTAGGTCCGTTCAAAGGACAAAGTTTTATTTATGATAATAGGATTCTCTTGATGATGTTGATGAAATTTGGTAGGGGGAGCCTAGGAGGTATGATTAGGTATGAGGTCATATGCCCCTGATATTCTTTACCTGAATTTTTCATTAGTTTTCAGATCCAATCCAAAGTCAAAGTCACTATTTTTACTTTCTCTGAATGTGGCGAAATATTATTATCTTGGGTTTATGTTTCACAATTATGCAAGCCTTGATATAATTGTACTATTTCATTTGATATACCTTTACACCCAAATGCAGTAATAACAACGTTTGAATACTATTGCATCATATAATGTTAGTTACGAATACCGTTATGTACATGTATGTAGTGATCTGAATAAGCAGTACATTTTAGCTCCTCGCTCAAATTCTCTTTTGAACAAGAGTGACGAAAAGTCTTATTTCCTTTCCGGAGATTATGCCTGACTCTTATCTACTGTATTGAAAACTGGTGCAGCTATAGCAAAATAAGACGAGGCACGTGTCCTCGTGCGTGAAATACCCCACGAGGAAATCGATAAATGCTGGAAAAAAATCGTAACGCGTAACCTTCGAGTAATGAAAAGAGACGGAGGAGGAAGCAAAACGTCGCTCAAATGCTGCCTTCGGAAATGTATATCTGCCTGTTTCTGTACGGAGTGAATCGATACTAGATAAGCGGATAGACCTCTATGTATAGACTTCCCCATCAAAGCGCCCAGTAGAGCTACAGGAATAGCGGGTATGGTGTGGGAGGGGGAGGATGATGGCCTTGAGACTGAGGCCAAGGAAATATCCGCTCTATCGATATATAACTCTTTGATGCACATGAGGGGATGTTATCTTTCTCTCTTCTCTCTCCTGATCTTCCTTTTAGACAATATGGGAATTGCCTTTCGATTTTATTTCTCATTTTATCTATGATGAAAGGCATTGTTCCTCTCCTTTTCCACACTTTGGCGGAACTTTTTAATTCTGTCCTTATATCTCCTCAAGTTACTTGAAATACATTACTTCTTTCTTCGGATGTCTATTTAAATGGAGAACATAGTAGTCTTCTCGAGCGTTTCTTCTTTGGTTCTTAAGATGATTTACTGAATAATTGATAGCTGAATGAATAGGTGGCATTTCCAGTGGATATTTAGTGAAACCACATGAGTTATTCTTGAATAAATAAGCAAAATTATATAATAAGTTATTTAACTCTATATATTTTGCAGCCCTTTTACGATGTTTCATTAGTTGGCAAGGCAAATGTGTAGATTTTTCCCAAGGGCAGACAAAAATAGAACTCTCAAGGGCATATTCGCCAACGCTAAAAACGAGTGGATTGTAGTTAAGAAAAAATGAATTTTTATGTTTCAAAGAATGTAAAATGTTTATTATAAAGATTGTTTATCATACACAGACACATATTTTCTTGGGCTTCCTTTTCTTATCTCACTCAAAGAAAATATATTCTTTAGGCTTCCTATTTTACCTTACTCAAAGAAAATATGGTCCTTTGATAATTTGATGTGCTCATAAATAAATGTTATGTAGACATACAGTTTTGTTGTTAATCTTTGCAACTAAGAGATGTGTAGTATAGGAATGCTAATTAAACTGAAATTTCCCCCGAAACTCATTAAAATATCTCTATTTTTTTGCTCTATTTTCTGGGATTCTTGTTAGAAATTTCTGGGACGGAATTGGATGTTGAGCAAAACGCTTTGTAGCTTGACTAATGCACAGTAAAGAGAAAACATCAACGTGTGTTTGATATCGTGTTGACAATACAGTGTGTGTATCTCACGTGCGTTAATGTAATATTCATATTTTATGTAATGTATCGCGATAAAGACACTACTGTAAATGAATTTTTGCATTGTCGATAAAGAGCTCTATTTATTTCAGTGTTATGTACACACACGAAATAGGAAGATGGTTATGGCTTTCACACTTATGTGTTTAAAAATGTAATCGTATTAGCTATCTTGCATAGTCAAATAGAATTTGGCAAAACCTTACAGTTGATCTCCTCGAGATGGTTAAATTTGTCGAAGAATTCTTAGTTCTTGAAGATTTACTGTAAATCCTAAATTTCATATCAGTTGATTAGTTCGTAATTAAGTACATATCTTTGTATCCTTTTGTTAATGTCGCAGTATAATGACAATTGCTTGATAATCAATTTCTCTTAATGTGTCTCAAATTCCCAATAAAGGGCACAGCTGATGTCAAAACATTTCGCAACCGATTTCTTATCCTTTTGTTGTGGACATATTGTAGCAGCAAAGTTCCAATAAAGCCTAATGTTTGAGGTCAAAGTCACAGGTCAGGTTACAGTTTTGGTGCAATTTCATTCATTCTTTGTTGAGTGTTTGTATGTTGAATTTTTGTATAGATAATGTAGTTTTTTGGGGATAGGGAAGGTTAAAACATTTGAAAATTGGGTAGGCGATTGTCACTTGATACCTATTATGATAAATGAAAACGGTAAGGTTGGTTATTAGGTGAAAAAGGCTTTCATTAATTTTAGAATATGTGATTGCTGCTTGTTAAAGGAATAATAAAAACACAGTAAAAATATATTGATATAGAATTTTGGATGAGAAATAAAAATAAAAGCAGCACGTCTAAAGTGTGGGTTCTCTGCTCTAGTAAGGTTTATTGACAGTGCAAATAAAAAAAATGTATATATATACTGTTAGAAAATGTGAAGTTTTGACGAATTTTTGGAGGAGGAAACGCATATATTTTCTATAGAAAATAGAAAACAATCATGAATATGAACGATTGAAGATCTACTTCTCACCAGTACCAACATTTAACTTTTGGTTATTCAAGTGATAAACAGTTTCAAATAGAATTCGTAATAAAATAACGTGTTTCAATTTCCTTTAGAGGTTGTGCACTTCAAAGGTCCCCCTCGAGGTGAGGGGCAACTGTTTGACTTGGTCATAAATGGGAAGCCGTACGATCGACATCCCTCGGTAACCCCGACGTCTAAAAATGGGAGATATTTTTTATGAAGAAGTCATAAATAGGAACTACTGTATTAGTGTACGCGACCTGTCAAAAATATTTAGCCCATCATCCTCTCACCTCGGTGTGACTACTCTTTCCCTAACCGAGGGACGGGAAGAGCTTAGCGTGACCGGAATATATATATATATATATATATATATATATATATATATATATATATATATATATATATATATGTGTGTGTGTGTGTGTGTGTGTAGATATATATACATATATATATATATATATATATATATATATATATATATATATATATATATATATATATATAGCCCAACTCTTGCTCTTTATTAAGTAGGGGTGATGTATTCAAAGCCCGTCACGCTATCTGTAAGTATTAAAAATAATATAGAATATGGACTAACAAACATTTAGGAAGGAAAGCATTTTGTGCGATGTGTTGAATTCCTTTTTACAGGATACGTGTAAACAATGTTTTGATATGATAGAGCCAGAATATAAAAGATAACAAATGGGTGCTTTTATCAATAGGCCTTCTTTTAGTTTGGGCGATAACAGTAATTGCATAGCTGTTAACATGCAGGTATTCGCCATCACGCTTAACTCGTTCATTTCATTGATGGCTCATTTCACAGATTACCATTGTGATTGTTTTGCACCGATGATCAACTGAATGTGAATCGGGTTATCAATTCATCGTAGGTTTTGCGCTAATGGATTTTTTATCTGGATATTCTGTTAAAATCAGTCGATTTGTTTTCCAAAACGTTTTCTTTATGGAAGATTGTCTTCGGTAAATGATCGAGTGGTTTTGATGAATCACATGTTTTCTTTAAAGCAGCAGATTGGGAAAATTAAATGGAAACATTTCTTTCGTAAACTTTTTGGATTTTTTTTTTCTTTTTATTAATGAATGAAATTTGGTTTCCTTCGTGAGATAGTAAGTTTCAAACTATCAGTTGCAAGATTAATTTGTTGGAAGTAGTAGTATTTCAAACGTTCATTTAATAACCTGATTTATTATTAATTCCGATTAGTTTTTTTTATAAACAGTTCTTTCGGTGAAACGCTAATAGTTTTTTTTTTTTATAGATTAAATCAAATCTCAAACTGATATCGTCTTAATATGTAGTTTTAATGTGAAACATGTTGACAATGCAACTTGTCGTATAAGTGTGAACAGAATTCCTTATTATTTGCTTCGGTTTTTGTATTTGAGGTGAAATTGATTGAAAAAAATTAACATATTATCACTTAAAAAATGTCCCATTTTGCATGTGAAATTTTTAAAAGTTTGTCACGAAACTTTATGAATTATTAGGTAAATCAATTTAGCTTAAAGTTACTGAAATGTCTCATATTTATATTATTCCAGAATATTCCCAAATCTGAATTTTCGCACGCCATGTATTTACTTTTCATCAGCATTGCGAGGGGTTGGCTTCAGAAGATGTTAGTTTATTGATTTTCAGCGAATATCCTGGAATTGGGTTACCAGCCCCTCTTTCAGGTTCACGGGTTTAGGCAAGTTCAGATGACGCTTGGCTCTCTTTGGTTGCCATTCACTAAAATAAGCACCACAGCCTACGCTATCTAATTTGGCAGATCAGACTACCAGCAGTATATTGAAAGGGAAGATATCACAATTTTCCTTTCATAGAGAGGGATTCCAGTTCGGGTTACCCTTTAGTACTGAGCTTAAGCGCGGTGGTGCAGAATAGTTGTACAGTATTTTTAAATTGTACAGAAGGGAAAAGTCTCAAAGAAATGGAAGAGGGAAATAATTGGGCAAAGAAGAAGATATAGATTTTAAAGGGAATAAGATTCCTTAATTTAACATTAGATGTGTAATTTAGAGTCGAGCTTAGGAAACTAAGAAAGATAAAAGATAAAGAAAAGCCTGTTTTAAAAGGAAGTACGTGGGAATGAATAAGCCTAATCCTTATATCCTAATATCTTTTCCTAATAGGTTGACTGACCAAAAATAGGAAAGAGTTACCTTTTTAATTTGTTCCTGAGTAAATGTAATTGCGGAATGGCATAAGAATGATGAGGTAATGTCTATTAAAATTGTTTATGAGATTGTAAGTTCGATTTTATTTATAATATTTTTACTTGCCACCTCTTGAAAAGTAGCCTATGCTAGCTAGCCTTGTGACTCATTAGTAAACTTCAGAATTTTTTCAAGAGATTAATTTTATAAAATAAAAACTAAACTAAATCGGTGGGAAATGAACATAATTCTGGCGACTGATCGTTGCCGCTTTTGCTAGTAATGAATTGTGTATTTTAATGATTTGCCATAAAAATAGTAATTGGGGATGGGGTATGACTGTAAAGAGTGGAGACTTTGTACTTGCAATGACACGGGTATCTGAAAAATCCATGTGTATGACATTTTGTTGTAACCCCCTTCCTGTTTGAAGTGTATCGCCACTATCAAACCGGTGTCGCCTGGCCAGACCGGACTTGAAGAGATCATGCCCCTCTTGCCCTGAAAGGTGGCCGACGTTAAACAACCGAGACATCGTTAGGATGGTTCGAATGTGAGTAGGGAAATTACCAATATCACCCAAAGAAATGCGATGAAGAATGAGAACTTTTTTATTCTTTTAAGAAATGTAATCTAATATTATTTCGAAACTAATTCATCAAAAGATCTTATCATAATTTTTTGTTTGAATTTTCTTATCCTAATTCTATATAAAATTTTCTTGAATAATATTGGAACTGACTATTCATACTAATATCCATAACACGGAAATATCCCTCGTTTGCATTTTCTTATGCGATTCCTCTCTCTCTCTCTCTCTCTCTCTCTCTCTCTCTCTCTCTCTCTCTCTCTCTCTCTCTCTCTCTCTCTCTCTCTCTCTCTCACATAATTACACACTGTGGCATACGTATTATATGTAGGGGCTAATAATGTATCGTTTCAAATAGCACCCAATAGGTCACCAATCATTAATAACTGGCCTTTGTTCAAAATTTCGAAGGTAATGAGGTTTAAAGGTTTAATTGTTGATTTCAGTGTTTTCCTTTGGTTTCGATCATGAGCCACGCAGCTCGGTTTGGTTGGGGTCAGCTTTTGTCCCGGTGTAAAGGATTCAAGTTACCCCCCGTTTCAAATTACCCCCCGGTAACTTGAAACCGGTTTCAGATTACCGGGGGGTAGTTTGAAACCGGTTTCAAGTTACCCCCTCAGTTTTCAAGTTACCCCCTCATCAGAATGATAAATAATTCGTGTGACATCGCAAATATGTATCATACATTTATTGCTGGCTTCGCAGCAGTAGGAAAAGTAGTTTAATTTTGTATTTAAGACCAAAAATATTGTATTAGTGAATTATATGACACGTTGAAAGTCACAGACTGTAATTTAAGGTTTTGTGATAAAGGCAGGTAAAATTTTATTTTATTTCAGTGTTTGTGTGATTGTCGATATTTTCGTATTTAAGACCTAACGTGTCATATAATTAACTAATACACGATATTTGAAGTTACAGACTGTCATTTAAGGTTTAGTGATAACGGTGAGATAAAACTTCATTTTATATCAGTGTGCGTGTGATTGTCGAGATTTATTTTTTTTCTCTCTCTCTCTCTTTTTTTTTCTTCTTTTTTTTTTGTTATCTCCAGTAGATTCCATTCATGTGCTTTAGGTGCATGAGCTTCGGGTGGCAATATGCCTGGAGAAATTGACACAAAAAACATTCAGAATAAATGGTGTTGATTATTTTATTATTTATACAAATGCATATATATATATATATATATATATATATGTATGTATGTATATATATATATATATATGTATGTATATATACATATATATATGTATATATATATATATATATATATATATATATATATATATATATATATATATATATATATTCACACATCTTTTGAACAAGGGTAGCCAACGCGCAGCTTGAGGTGTCAATCACCAAAACTCATTTGTGGCGGTGCCGATTCTCCTTAATCCCGATGCTTTCGCTTCACTAAGACAAGGGAAGGAAAATGACAAATTAGGAGATATGACATACACGTTGCCACTGGGTCAGTTCACTGAGACCTTTGATCAAATCCTATTAAATGCATGAAGATTAGCTTCCTCATTCACTGTCTTGCACAATAGCCTTCCGTAAAAACCATGGTAAGTTAAATTTGGAATTGACCAAACAATCAAACGTGTCAGAGATGCACCCAACATATCAAAAACAACTTTGTTTCAGATTTGCAAGGAAAATTGGGTCAAAGGTATTTAGCATACTGATAACATTAT
>NC_090725.1:246369238-246381738 GCF_036898095.1 Palaemon carinicauda | reverse complement strand
TGACCTCTGATTTTGAGGTGCCTTATCTCTAGCATTAGGGGATTTTTTTACCTCTATTTTGAGGTGCCTTATCTTTAGCATTAGGGGTTTTTTTTTACCTCTATTTTTAGGTGCCCTAACTTTAGCTTGAGGGGCTTTATGTCATCTATTTTAGGTGACTTCTCTCTAGCATTAGGGGCTTTTTAGCCTCTGGTTTTGAGGTGCCTTATCTCTAGCATTAGATACTTTTTGACCTTTATTTTAAGGGGCCTTATTAACGGCTTTTTTACCTCTATTTTTAGGTGCCCTGTCTCTTAACATTAGGAGGTTTTTCACCTCTATTTTTAGGCGCCTTATCTCCAGCATTAGGGGCTTTTTAACCTCTATTTTGAGGTCCCTTATCTCTAGCGGTAGGGACTTTATGACCTCTATTTTAAGGTGTTTTATCTCTAGCATTAGGGGATTTTTTAACCTATATTTTGAGGTGCCTTATCTCTACCATTAGGATCTTTTTTACCTCTGTTTTTAGGTGCCTTAACTTTAGCTTTAGGGGCTTATTTATAGCATTAGGGGCTTTTTTACCTCTATGTAAAAGAGCTTTATATATAGCATTAGGGGCTTTTTGACCTCAATTTTGAGGTGCATTACTTCCAGCATTAGAGGCTCTTTGATCTCTATTTTTAGGTGCCTTATATATAGCATTAGGGGCTTTTCGACCTAGATTTTGAAGTGTATTACTTCTAGCATTAGAGGCTCTTAGACCTCTATTTTTAGGTGCCTTATTTATAGTAATAGGCCCTTTTTGACCTCAGATTTGGAGGTGCATTACTTCTAGCATTAGAGGCTCTTTGACCTCTATTTTTAGGTGCCTTATTTATAGCATTAGGGGCTTTTGACCTCCATTTTTAGGAGCCTTAAATAAAGCATTATGGGCTTTTTGACCTCGATTTTGAGGTGCTTTACTTCTAGCATTAGAGGCTCTAAGACCTCTGTTTTTAGGTGCCTTATTTATAGCATCAGGGGCTTCTTGACCTCGATTTTGAGGTGCATTACTTCTAGTATTAGAGGCTCTTTGACCTTTATTTTTAGGTGCCTTATTTATAGCATTAGGGGCTTTTTTTACCTCGATTTTGAAGTGCATTTCTTCTAGCAGTAGAGGCTCTTTGACCTCTCTTCTTAGGTGCCTTATTTATAGCATTAGGGGCTTTTGGACCTTGATTTTGAGGTTCATTACTTGTAGCATAAGAGGCTCTTTGACCTCTGTTTTTAGGTGTCTTATTTATAGCATTAGGGGCTTCCTGACCTCTATTTTGAGGTGCCTTATTTCTAGCATTAAGGGGTGTTTTACCTCTATTTTGAGGTACCTTATTACTCGCATTAGGGGCTTTTTTTTACCTCTATTTCAAGGTGATTTACCCCTAGCATTAAAGGCTATTTTACGTGTTCGTTTAAAGGCTCTTTGTTGCTGTTCTCCTCTGTCTGTTCAAGATTTCAAGATCTTTAGTTTTTCAGTTTCCTTTGATATTTCATCTTCCACTTTCCTTAGTTCGTCAATTTCCTTCGAGATTCCATCGTATTCTTTCTTAGTTCGTCAGTTTCCTTCTAGATTTCAAGAGAGATTTCAGTGCCGTATGTCCTCAGTTCGTCAGATTCCTCAGAGAAATCGATGGCATCCATGTCTTTGTCCATCGGGGCGATGGGTAGAGACAGGAATGCAATAAATTTTCTCCGCATACGTCATCACGCTAAAGTAAACGACGAGCAACACAATATATTTACCGATATGACCTGGAAATGTCCTTTCTTCAATGTCTAATTTTGGGACTATCCTGTTGAAGAACCACGCGTCGCTCACCGTTTAGTTGAACCATTCTGTCTCCGTACTTATTTCCTATAGTCTCCAATTATTGGAGATCGTTGCTAAAGCTCAAGCAAAGGATAATTCAAGGCGCGTACATTATGTTCTTCAAAGCTCGTCAACTTCTGCAGCAAACCAAAACCAGCTGTAGATGAAGGTGTTCCGAAGAGCCTCCTGTTGATCCTGTAGTTGTAATACGCAATTCTCACAGCCAGCTCCCTGTTCCAAAAATAGCCATTAACAATGTTCACTGCGTTGCATGCTTAGTTTGAAAAAAAAAAAAATATCAAGTCTTCGGAAGTCGTTTGAAGCTCGCGTCGGAGCCGTTCAGAACTGTCCCGGGAAGATTCTGTTCTGGAGTCATTCAGAACTCTATGCTAAGTCTACGGCTATGTCTTCTGAAGCCTTTTGAAGATCCCGGAAAATTTTCTTCAGGTGCTGTTCTGGGAGTTCCAGGAAGAATCTGTTCTGGGGTCATTCAGAACTCCATGCTAAGTCTACGGCTGTTTCTTCTGAAGGTAATTGGAAATCCGGGAAAATTTTCTAACGAAGCCATTCAGAAATTCTGTTCTAGGGTCATTCAGAACTCCATGCTAAGTCTCTGGCCATTTCTTGTAAAGCCATTCGGAGATCCGTGAAGATTTTCTTCCGAAGCTGTTTAGGACTCGCGAAAAACTTCTTTCGTTTCAATAAATCCTAGTAACTCATCATCATCATCATCATCATCATCATCATAATAATAATAATAATGATAATAATAATAATGATAATGATAATGATAATAATAATAATAGTAATAATGATAATAAACTACATGATTAGATTTATGGATGTTAGTCTGAAAGTTCTGAAGTCGTTCCACGCTCGGATTTGCAATTTGAAGGAAAAGTTAAGAGACTGAATAGGAAGATGAAAAGATAATTAATACTATAATTTATTACTTTTATTATTAAGTAACACCTGCAGGGCACTCGGTGATCGAACTCGGGCGAAGGGTAATGGAAGTTTTCAGCAAACCTCATTGAAATAACCGAGGGCTTCGATTTATTTTTTCAGGTTTGGGATTTAAAACAACCCATTTCCGGTACGAATTGATATCAGAGCCGTTCGAAACAGAAAATACGTCACGAAAAAACGCATTTCACGAGTACTTTTCTGAAGAATTCATTTTAGATAATTGATAATTATTTAAAATTCACAAAATTTTTCCAATTATTATTATTATTATTATTATTATTATTACTATCCAAGCTACAACCCTAAATTATTTCTAATTTTTTTTCGAAGGCGATGTGTATATGTTATGTTTCTACCAATGGTTTATATATTCACACACACACACACACACACACACACACACACACACACACACACACACACACACATATATATATATATATATATATATATATATATATATATATATATATAATTATCACCTACCCCTATTGACGCGAAGAGACTCTTGTTAGATTTCATTAGTAGTCCCTATCTTGAGCTTTTCTTTCAATACATCTCCATTCATCATCACCTACTTCACGCTTCATAGTCCTCAGCCATGTAGGTCTGGGTCTTCCAACTCTGTTAGTGCCTTGTGGAGCCCAGTTAAACATATATATATGTATATATATGTAAATATATATATATATATATATATATATACGAATATATATATATATATATATATATATATATATATATATATATATATATATGAATATATATAGACATATATATATACATTTTTGGGCTCAAGCCATGTCGTCCTGATGGAAGTTCCTATAGGGTAGCTTCCTAGGGTATATTACAACTACGGCGATATTCCCAGAGAATTCACCTTAAGGTACCAGAATTCTAACTCCTGGAGCGAATATCCCTCGTGAAAGGGATATCGCGACATATCAGAGGACGTATTCTTGACACGCCACATGGCAATCTGCACCCCGAACAGAGATTTCGTATCGCAGGGGGCAATTGGCAAGAAACGAATTCGGGAAAGAAAAAGGGGGAGCCGCTCCCAAGGCTCCCTATCTCCCGTTTTGTAAGCGTGCCTGGCGCCAATCCTGGCGCCATCTGTATTCCTTTTTGCGTAGCTTAACAACTCGGTGTTTTTTCCTGTGTTTCTCGCAAATCTTGGATTTATTCTGCTTTTCATGGCTTCTCCATCTTCGTCGGCCTCTGATAAGTTGAGTACCATGTCTTTTATGTATAAATGTAGGCTCTTGGTAAATTTTTAAGTGATTAATAGGTTTAATCTTTGTTACAAGAGCCGTAGCCTACCGGAGGCGTCATGGACGCTGTCGCTCGCTAGGTATAAGTTTAGTTAGTCAGAGCGACATTCCCGGTTGTTTTGCTTTAATAAATTTTAGCTAAATAGCATTACATAGGATTTCCTTTCGTGCTTAGTATTATTTTGGCGAAGTATTCGCCATTCTGGCCTACGCTAGGCCATGTAGTCTAGTCGTTTGGTCCTAGTACTTCATGCATGATTTTGGTTTTTCCGAGTGTATTAAAATTTTATTGAAGCTTTAGGCTATGGTTTATACATTTAAGATTATGTGGAATATTTCCAAGATAGTATACGAGTGAGTTTCGGTGATTTAGGTAATCGATTCTCTTGGTGCCTAGGCTAAGTTGCTTATGGAGCCTTAGTATACTTTCTCATACTCCCCGGTTGCTTTCTTTTCTTCGGAGAAGGTATGCAATCCCTTTCCCTCTGTTTAAGCCTTAGGCTTATCCCTAAGTGGTTTATCTGAATTAATTTTCGATAAAACTATACTGGGGTGTTACTGTACCTTCCTGTTCCAGTAAGTCTGGTTCAAAGAGGGACAGAACAACAGAGTTTTTTAGTCTGAGTCTGTGTTTGTCTGGCTTGGGGTAGAGTCTCCCTCGCTGGCCTGACACAGACATAGGTGGCTTAGCCTCCTTAGGTCATTACCGAAGGTTTCTGTACGAGATGATTCCTTCTTTTGTGATCTACCAGACTAAGTCCTTGTTGCTGTTCTCGGGGGAGGATAAGTTTCTTTCCCTGGGAGTAGCAACACCTTCCTTGCTTTGGTGCTCTGGGAGCTGGCAAGTATTGCTGGCCTCCCCCCTTGGATCTCCCTTAGGCTAAGATAAGTTTCTTGGCTGCGGGTGATCCGTCACTAAAGCAAGGTTGGTAGGACCCTCTTTTGTCCATTCCCCCTCTATCTCCGTAATGGCCTGGCCATTACAGTACTGTACGTCATTCTACATCTGGACCTAGAATAGGTTAGGATGTGGAATTGACTCGGTCCCCTGCCGGCCGGCAGAGCTGCCGGCCGGCAAGGGTCTTCTGTTTTGAGTGCTGCCCGGACCTCCCTTGGTCCCTCATCCATGCTGGCTGCAGAGTCAGACGGCATTGGTCAGGAAGCCTGAATTAGATTCTCCCCTTCCTTTTATGCACTCTTTCGGATTGCCGGGCTTGGAGGTAGTGTACACTCTTATCCCGGCATCCATTCTGTTTTTCTTCTAGTGCTGTACCCGACCCGGCTGCCGGCCTATGAGGCCGGCAGCCGGGCGGTTGTAGTCCTCTGGTTCTTTTGCTGCCGGCTGGCATTGGTCCTGTACCTTTGCCGGCCGGCTTATGTCAGCTCTTGTCTGCCGGTCACCAAGAGTGTGGCCGGCAGCCGGGTACTACCTTGTGTAGTTGCCGGCCGGCAGTCATTGCCGGCCGACATTGGCGGAAAATGCATTTGAACCAGCGTTCTGCCGCCTTATAGCTGTTAAGTAGTATACTTTAAAGCTAGTTATGGTGTGTGCCGGCCGGCACATAACCTCCTATACTGTACCAGTATTCTTCAGTATAACATATACTGTAAGAAGAAAACTATAGTATGGGTTTTGGTACAGCACTGTGTGTTCTAACACTTTTGTGTTTTCTTGCACAGCCCTTTGCTGTTGCCCTACAGATAGGAAAGTGAGTTCTTTCCTGTCTATTATCCAGGATTTTAAAATCATTGCTTAGGTGTGAGCTCCACCTGTTTCCTCTGGAAACTTTGCATTGGTTATTCTAGAAGAGATTAACCATTTGATTTTATTATCTGGAAGGCTGCAACAATGGGTTGTGAGGGAAACACAAGTGTGTGTCTTTCCTTTCTGAATTGTTATGCTATACTATGCATATCCAGTGACACATAGTTCACTTGATACTCATGGAAATTTCTTCTCTTTACAGGAGGACCCTCCGAAGTGCGGAAGTGTTTTCTGCAACGTCCGCAGCAAGAACCTCTGCGGACGCGCTGTCTCCAAGGATGATCTCCAGTATTGGGACCCTCAGGTATGTACTGTGTGCACTAACCTGATTACTGAGGCCTTTGATTCCCCTAGGACGGCGGAATCAAGGGATAAAGCAAGGGAGAAGCTTCGTACCTGGGTAAGGGGCTTCCAAAAGAACACCTCTGGCCCTTATCTTCCAAGTGAGAAGATGAGGGCGTATCTTTTCCCTAAGGCATCAGCTGATGCAGTGATTCCCCAGCCTCAAGAGGAGATCCCCCAAGCTCAGATCCAGGTGGATGCTGAAGTCGCGGTCGCGATGCAAGACATACAGTTAGATGACAGGATGTCTGACGTGGACGAGCGTCTGGAGGAAGACCTCCTGGCAGAAGGCCAGGATGAAGTTCAAGCCCCAGACGTTGTAGAGGAAGAGGTCGACGAGGTGTCGGCTACTCCGGTTCAGATTCCGGAGCCTATTCCCTCAACATCGGCCGGTCTCCCAGTAGAGCTGGGACAGGCCCTCTCTTCTATTGTTGGAATGATCCAACAAATGCAGAAGGAGAATCAGGAGAAGGCAGCTGCAATGGAACTGCGGATGCAGTGCCTTGCAGAATCACATGGGCCCCAGAAAAGGCTCAATGTGAAAGACCTTCCCTTGTGCTCAGATGCTAACCCATGGAGGTATGCTGAGCACATGCCGATGACGACTGGAAAGATCGTCATCTCGGATAAGCTGGGCTCAGTTCCCCTAGAGGAGGTGGAATTCTGGCCCAGCAAGGCATCATATCCGGACTGTTATGTCCGGCTGAGGAAGGAACCAGCTTCAAAGGAGGAGACAGAGCCGAAGGAGGTCATAGTGATGGACCATGCTAAGGCTCAAGCTCTACTTTCATCCTCGATGAAAGAGAGGGGCTTCTCTAACTCAAAGGTAGCTGCATTGAGCAAGAAGCTCCCTTCCTTTGTGTCCTCTCCTGCTAGAGCCTTCCCCTTTTTACAAAAAGGGTTTGCGGCTGTACTAAAAGCAGTCGAGGCCGGCAAGCCTTGCCCCTCCCTGGAGGAGTGTAAACCCTTGTCGCTGGCCCTGCCTATGGACCACAAAGACTGGAAGGACGTCCATCTTACGTTCTCAGTTGGAAAGTTGGAGGCTGATATCGCCGGACGGCAGTTCGGCGAGGACCTCCCCAAGCTGTCTGACTTTCTTTTGCGAAGAGAGTTTGAGACAAAAGAAAGACTGGCTGCCTCAATGTCTCTTCAGACTACTCTTGAGACGATGGCAAGTGACCCCAAGGTCCATGAAATGTTCATGGTGGTGGCTAAGACTCATCTGGCCACAGTGACGAAGGACCTTTATGGCTTCGTCAAGGCGAGGAGAGCTTGCAGGGAGTTCGTGTTCACCTTGGCCACGGTGAGGCACGAGCCAAGGAAACTAATCTCCTCCAACATTTGGGGAAAAGACCTTTTCCCTACCGACTTGGTCAAAGAAGTTGTTGATAAGGCCGCCTTGGAGAATAGAAACCTTCTCCAGAAGTGGGGCCTGGCTATCAAAAGAAAGTCTTCCCCGGATGAGGGTCCTCAACCAAAGAGGAAGACTATGAGGACTAGGCTACTGTCTCGGCCAGCCAAGCCCTTTAGACAGCAACAGCAACTGCAATTGCCATTGCCTCCAGTGCCCCAGATGGTGGCACAAACCCCGACCACTTTTCAGTGGGTACCCCAGGCTGTGTCGACACAGTCCACGGCATTCACCCCAACGTTCGAAGGGCAGTCTTCTTCCTTTCGAGCAAAGCCTAGAGGAGCAGCCAGAGGCTCGTCTAGGCGCCCCTCAAGGGGAAGGGGATTCAGGGGTGGTCGTGGTCAGGGAGGCAAGACCTCAGGACGGCAGTCCAAGTGAGATGATACTGGTAGGAGGGAGACTTCTGAAATTTTGGGATCGATGGACCTTCGATCCCTGGGCCCACAGCCTACTCAAGAATGGACTGGGCTGGAGCTGGTACAGCACTCCACCCCCGTGCCTTCGGTTTTTCCAACACTCCACCCCCGTTCTGGAGGAGTACGTTCAAGAACTGTTGGAGAAAAATGTGATCCGAAAGGTGAAGTCCATCAAATTCCAAGGGAGGCTATTTTGTGTTCCCAAGAAAGACTCGGAAAAGCTCAGAGTCATTCTTGACTTGTTGCCACTCAACAAGTTCATAGTGAATTTCAAATTCAAAATGCTAACACTGCAACACATAAGGACCTTACTGCCCAAAAGGGCATATTCCGTCTCTATAGACTTGTCAGACGCCTATTGGCACATCCCAATCAGCCGTCGACTCTCCCCCTACCAAGGGTTCAGGCTACAACGAAGACTATACGCCTTCAGAGCCATGCCATTCGGGCTAAACATAGCCCCAAGGATTTTCACGAAGCTTGCGAGCGCAGCTCTCAAACAATTACGCCTAAAGGGAATTCAGGTAGTAGCCTACCTGGACGACTGGTTGGTGTGGGCAGCATCCGAGACAGAATGCTTGCAAGCTTCCAGTCAAGTGATCCAGTTCCTAGAGTACCTAGGCTTCAAGATCAACAGAAAAAAGTCTCGACTTTCTCCATCTCAAAAGTTCCAGTGGCTGGGAATCCACTGGGACCTTTTGTCACACCGTTTCTCCATCCCGGCGAAGAAAAGGAAGGAGATAGCGGGTTCTGTCAAGAGACTTCTAGATTCCGAAAGGATATCAAGACGCGAACAGGAGAGAGTACTGGGCTCTCTCCAGTTTGCTTCGGTGACAGACCCAGTGCTAAGAGCACAGCTAAAGGATGCAACCGGAGTTTGGAGAAGTTATGCATCAAACGCGCGGAGATCTGAGAAGACCAGTTCCGCTTCGGCTACGTACTCTTCTCAGGCCTTGGTCCCAAGCCAGACATCTAAAGAAGTCGGTTCTTCTTCAGCCACCTCCCCCGTCGGTGACGATTCACTCAGACGCCTCAAAGGAGGGATGGGGAGGTCACTCTCATCGGAAAAAAGTCCAGGGGACTTGGTCCGAGCTATTCAAGACCTTTCACATAAACTATCTAGAAGCTATGGCAGTGCTCCTTACCTTAAAGAAAGTCTCCCCGCGTCACTCGATCCACATAAGGTTGGTGATGGACAGCGAGGTAGTTGTGAGATGCTTGAATCGACAAGGATCGAGGTCACCACCTCTCAACCAGGTGATGTTGGCCATTTTCCGATTGGCGGAAAAGAAGAAGTGGTACCTGTCGGCAGTTCACCTTCAAGGAGTCTGCAATGTGACAGCGGACGCTCTATCCAGGTTCACACCGATAGAGTTGGAATGGTCCTTAGACGCAGGATCATTCTCCTTCATTCTGAATCAAGTCCCAGAACTGCAGATAGACCTCTTTGCGACGAAAGACAACAAGAAGTTGCCCCTGTACGTGTCCCCGTACGAGGACCCCTTAGCGGAAGCAGTGGACGCGATGTCCCTCGACTGGAACAGATGGTCCAGGATTTATCTGTTCCCTCCTCACAACCTTCTGTTGAGGGTCCTCAACAAACTGAGATCCTTCAAGGGGGGTAGCGGCAATAGTGGCCCTTGGCATTGGAACTACAGCTGAAGTTTGTGCCGCTACCACATCCAGTTCTGACCCAACGAGTCCAGAAGTCGACTGTCTGCGCTTCATTACAGAAAACCGGGACCCTGCAGCTCATGATTTTCTCTCCCTAGCGGTGAGAAAGCGTTTCGGGATTTCGAAAGCCAGCATAGACTTCCTTGAGGAATATAAGTGCAAATCTACTAGAAGGCAATATGAGTCATCTTGGAGAAAATGGGTGGCCTTTGTCAAGGCGAAGAGTCCGCAGGAGATTTCGACAGACTTCTGCTTATCTTTCTTCATCCACCTCCATGGTCAAGGGTTGGCAGCTAACACGATTTCAGCGTGTAAGTCTGCTTTGACGAGACCCATTCTATATGCCTTCCAGGTCGACCTAGGTAACGAGATCTTTAATAAAGTTCCGAAAGCCTGCGCTAGGCTCAGACCTTCAGCACCTCCAAAGCCCATTTCATGGTCTTTAGACAAAGTTCTTCATTTCGCTTCTTTGTTGAGCAATAAAGAGTGTGCGTTAAAGGATTTGACACAAAAAGTTATTTTCCTATTTGCACTCGCGTCCGGGGCCAGGGTTAGTGAGATCGGAGCCCTCTCGAGAGAGGCAGGTCGTGTTCAGTTCCTAGATGGGGGAGAACTGAACCTGTTTCCGGATCCTATGTTTCTCGCCAAGAATGAGTTACCCACCAACAGGTGGGGTCCCTGGAGAATCTGCCCTCTGAAAGAAGATGCATCTCTATGTCCAGTAGAATGCCTAAAGGTCTATCTTCGTAGAACTTCAGACTTCAAGGGTGGTCAACTATTCAGGGGAGAAACATCAGGCTCAAATTTATCTCTGAATCAACTCAGAGGGAAAATCACATATTTTATTCGCGGAGCGGATCCTGACAGTACACCCGCAGATCACGATCCGAGGAAAGTTGCCTCATCCTTAAATTTCTTTAATTGTATGGATTTTGAACATCTCCGTTCATACACTGGCTGGAAGTCTTCCAGAGTGTTCTTTCGCCACTATGCGAAGCAAGTAGAGGAACTAAAGAGATCTGTGGTGGCAGTGGGTCGCGTCGTTAACCCTACTGTTTAACTCTGCGAGGAACAGTGGCTTTAATTGGGACGATTAATTCCAGGGTGAGTGTGTAGTTACATACTGTGCTACAAACTAAATGAGGGCACTGAGTTGCCCATATAGACTGTTCCATTTCCAAAGGTGAACCTAGCATAAGTGCAGACATATGTGCCGAGCGTTTCTAACGCTAATGTGATTGATTTGTAATACAGACTTTTATGGCTTGATACCTCGGTATCTTAAAAAAGTGGCATTTAATGTTTTTTCTTTCAGATAAACAAGTTCTGTTTACTATCATACTTATGCTTAAAGTTTTGGGTTATCCTCTTTTTATATTTATATATATAATTGTTGTTAACCTGTCTATTTATTGTGTCAATAAACTTGTTCTTGAGAACCTTGCGTCTCTTTCACCTGTGTCAATTTATTGGTATAATTGAGCATTTATTCTATGTACCTTATCTGGAATAATTCTAATAGAATTGTTCCTTTATGCAAGCTATGTTGCATTGGTTTATGATTCCCTTAACGGGAGGACTCCGTCCCATAAGGGGACAAGGGCGGTTTTACTAGTTTCTTCCTATGCGGATATAAACCTTTGTCCAATACAAGTATTGTGCGGATAACTGGTCGATATTTCATATTGACGCAGTGGTTCTTTACAAACTATGCTTTACTTAATATAGGGTGAGACCACTATATTAGCTTGCCTGGTATTCATACATAGGTATATGTACTCTTCGAGACTTTTCCAGAGTCTAGTAGGACTCTTCCCTGTAGGGGGCAGGAAGCTCTAACATGGTTTATAGTTAGTTGAAAATATGTATAACGGTAACATCTTAGGTCTCTAGGTCTAGTCGACCGGGAAAAATTACCTCCGTGGAGTACGGCACGTTCTGAGAATCCACAGATACAGTAATGCTCTGGTATACTTCCATCAGGACGACATGGCTTGAGCCCAAAAAACGGATTTTGAGCGAAGCGAAAAATCTATTTTTGGGTGAGATGTCCATGTCGTCCTGATGGACCCGCCCTTGCCTTTCTAAGAAAGGGCTGTAGGACCCCTCCCTACATACAGTATCTGTAGCACCTCGTGTACGCTACAAGGAATACAGATGGCGCCAGGATTGGCGCCAGGCACGCTTACGAAACGGGAGATAGGGAGCCTTGGGAGCGGCTCCCCCTTTTTCTTTCCCGAATTCGTTTCTTGCCAATTGCCCCCTGCGATACGAAATCTCTGTTCGGGGTGCAGATTGCCATGTGGCGTGTCAAGAATACGTCCTCTGATATGTCGCGATATCCCTTTCACGAGGGATATTCGCTCCAGGAGTTAGAATTCTGGTACCTTAAGGTGAATTCTCTGGGAATATCGCCGTAGTTGTAATATACCCTAGGAAGCTACCCTATAGGAACTTCCATCAGAACGACATGGCCATCTCACCCAAAAATAGATTTTTCGCTTCGCTCAAAATCCGTTATATATATATATATATATATATATATATATATATATATATATATATATATATATATATATATATATATATATATATATATATATATACATGTATGTATGAATATATATATATATATATATACATATATATATACATATATATATATATGTGTGTGTGTGTGTGTGTGTGTGTGTGTGTGTTTGTGTACATTTGTGTGTGTCATCAGCTGTGACTGGTCCCCTCTAGAACAAAGACCCCATACATGCCACTTTGTAAGTTCGTCTTCTCTTTCTTCCCCTGCTTCTTTTACAATCTATAGGGACAC
>NC_090725.1:246344238-246359238 GCF_036898095.1 Palaemon carinicauda | reverse complement strand
CCAAGTGTCCAGATCTCGATCCCGTGTTAACTCAAGTTTTTGCAAAGAATGAAACAAAGCCACAGTGAACGTAGTTAGTAGTCAAGTAGCGGGAATGACGTGTTATAATTGCAAACGTCAAGGTCACTTAAGCGCGGACTGCAGAACGAAATTCTGCTCGATTCATAACAGTGCAACTCATTCATATAGCCAATGTTACTCGCGTAAGACACAACAGAATCCCAGAAATACACATTCAATTCCACAGTCAGTTCCATATGGAAATAAAAAGAAAAATCCTCATTTTAACAATAAGAAGAAACAACCAAATGTCAATGCAGTTCAGAGTCCAAAACAAACAAACACTTCTTCGAATATCGCTGAGCCTGGGTCGTCAAACCAGACCTCGCAAGGTCAGACTAATTTTCAGAATGTGCAGAGCAAAGCAAATACCGCATAGTTAACTCCAGAGGGGAAGAGAGTGATGTTGGGTCAAGGTCATTCATGTCAACATTAATAGTATTGAATAATCAATTTAATGTTTTATCAGATAATTGTGAGACAATAGATTTTCCTATGAAACACACGGCCGAATTAAGTAAAACAGTGCATGCTCCCGTAGATTTGCAACGAATTCATACAATAATAAGCCAAAATGAGTTACGGCCAACCTTATATGCTGTAAATTTAGAACACAAATCCTTTACGTTATTTTTTTGACTCTGGTAGTCCACGTAATATCATGGATTTGAAGACACATCATTTGTTGTTTTCGAACTTTCCGATTGAAAAATCCGGAATTAGACTTTCGGGTATAGGAAACAATGAATTAAATGTCATAGGCATAACTCATGTTCAGTTCAAAGTCGGTAAACGCACGTTTTCCGATACATTTGTTGTTGTAAAAAACATTAATATGTATCCAGCTGTAATTATAGGATACCCATCTATGGGAAATCAAAACATTATCTTAGCCCCTGCCAAGCACGGCGTGTATATCAAAGGGAAATTCTATAAGTCTTCTAATACCTTAAAATCAGTTTTGGATAAAAAGGAGACGACAAATGTAACCGTAACGTACGTTGAAGAACCAATAACTTGTCTCACTAATAAAGAAATAATATACGCGACCCAGCAGAATTCTCGTTCACCCGTAGTATCATCTTGCACGCAATCTATCGAACCAAACGTACCTTCGAATTTAATAGTGCAAATAAAGAAAACATTACCGGGATCTGAAATATTAATCCTTTCCGATACTTTGAAAACTAACGGATTGTCTGTCACACAAGCTATTTATACAGTAGGCTCACATCAACAATGTAATATTGAAGTCTGTAATCATTTAAATAACACTTTAGTAATTCACAAAAATCAACATATCTTGGATGTAGAAGTTTATAAACATCGTATTCTTACCGTTGCTGAAATCAATCACGCTCAATCAGTTGCGGATGAATCCCTTTTACGATCTATTAAAAATAAAATCAATAAAGACATTCAAGACGAAGAAATTCAGCAGAAAATTTTTGAACTTTTAACTAAATATCATGATGTTTTTTCCACTACGGATGGATCCTTAGGAAAAACAGATGTGATCGAGCATCAAATAAGGTTAAAGGACAAGCAGAAAATTATCTATGTACCCTCGTACAGACTCCCTATGAAATTCCAGAATGAAATAAGTGAAGAAGTAGGTAAAATGGTAGAAGAAGGAGTCATTAGGAAATCAAACAGCCCTTATAATTTTCCTTTAATAGTTGTACCGAAAAAAGATCGAACATGGCGTATCTGCGTCGACTTTCGTCGTCTAAACGAGGAGACGATCCCTGATCGATTCCCAGTGCCATGTACTGACGATATTTTGTCTTTGTTAGGTCAGAATAAATATTTTACCAGTTTGGACTTACTTAAAGGCTTTCACCAGATATCATTAGAAGAAGATAGTATCCCATACACAGCCTTCAGCACAGCCAGGGGACATTATGAATTTTTACGGATGCCTTTTGTTTACGTTGTGCTCCTATAACATTTACAAGAATGATTAACATAGTGTTTGGACTTTTGTTAGGGGATATATTGCATGCCTATATGGATGATCTTGTAATCTTTTCCAACACCTTAGAAGAACATCTACGTAAGTTAGAACTAGTACTACAGAGATTAAGACAACATAACTTAAGGGTAAAGATTAGTAAGTGTGAATTTTTCAAAACAGAATTAATATATTTGGGTTTCATGGTGTCAAGCCAAGGTCTTAAAGTAGTCCATGATAAGGTGTCGGCTATACGTAATTTTCCCATACCTACTAATGTCAAGGGAATACAGCAATTTCTGGGTTGTAGTGGATATTACAGGCGTTTTATACGCAACTATTCAATAATAGCCGCTCCTTTAACTGATCTTACGAAGAAGGGCGTAGATTTCATATGGTCTGAGCAACATCAACAGGCGTTTAATACTTTGAAAGATGAACTGTGTAGTTCTCCTATCTTAAAATTTCCTGACTTCGGTAAGGAATTCTTCATTGCAACAGACGCCTCAGACTTAGGAGTAGGAGGGGTATTGCTTCAGCAATATGATAAACAATTTTTCCCGATAGCTTTCTATTCTCGAAAACTGAGAACTTCCGAAAGTAAGTATGCAGTAATAGACAAGGAAGGGCTAGCTATTGTTAATTCACTAGTGCATTTTAAGTTCATAATTTACGGTTATCCCGTTAAGGTTCTTACTGACCATAAACCACTAACAGAGTTCTTTAAAGGCTTCAACCACAGCCCTAAACGAACTCGGTGGCATTTGATCATTCAAGATTTTGGCGCAAGAATCGGGTATTTACCTGGGAAAGCAAATATCATTGCGGATGCATTATTACGCAACCCCGTGTCATCTTGTACGGAGCCTTTAGCTGAATTAATAGATATATCAACATCCATGCCTATTGTAAAAACAATATCTGAACAAGAAGATTTAGGCTGGAGCGCTGAATTGTTACAGACTGAGCAAAGAAAAGATCAAAAAATAGAAACAATTATAAATGCTTTGAAAGGCAATCATAAGGAAAAGGAATATATAAAGTATAAGCAGCAGAATTATATAATCAAAGATAATATTCTGTGTAGGACTGTGACAAGGAAAACCCGCAATACACCACATGTAACTAACGACCAGGTAGTAGTACCAATCTCACTTATTTCCACTGTCCTGAATTGGTTGCATTCAAATCCATGACATGGACACCCGGGGTTCTCATTAATGTCACAGAAAGCCAAATCATTGTTTTATTGGCATACGATGCTTACAGATATAAAAAGACATAGCTAATTGTCGCACATGTCAGGAAAACAAAGGGCATACGAAAACACCTGTCAGCCTAGGAGCTTATCCTGTGCCCAATCAACCCTTTGAAAGAATACATTTAGATTTGTTAACAGGATTTTACGAGTCAGACAGAGGAAATAAGCACCTCTTAGTAATTATAGATGCTTTAACTCGATATACAGAACTAATAGCGCTTAAAAGTAAAACTGCGATTGAATGCGCTAGGAAGTTTTACGAGTGTTACATTTGTAAACATGGAATTCCACACATGATAATCTCAGACTCGGGTGGTGAATTTAATAATCACTTTCTTACCCCATTGTGTGAATTCCTCAGCATAAAGAAAATAAATACCATGATATATCACATAGAGTCGAATGGGCTAGTGGAAAGAGCAAATAGGAAGATATTAAATATATCAAGAGTAACATTAGGGGGATCAGACCCCAACTGGGATATTGCAATACCGGCGGCACTGAGTACTCTGAATCATTCATATCATATATCAATTAAAATGTCACCGCATGAAGCATTGTATGGTACCCCAGTTAGAACGCCTTTCCATGTATTAACGCCTACAACTAATCTATCAAATCCTTTAAAAGAATGTATAAATGCAAGTATAAGTCGATATGATATCCTTCGAAAGAATTTAGAAGAATCACAAATCATAATGAAAAGGAATCATGATAAAACAGCGAAACCAACTAAAACATATACCGTGGGTGATAACGTATATATTCAAATCAATGTACGAAAAGGGCTCAATTATAAACTAATACCTAAGTGTGAAGGCCCATTTCACATTGTGGAAACATTAACGGCCAATAGGTTTAGAGTTCAAAACGTATCCCAACCCACGGATGAGAGAATAGTACCATTGGCTCACATAAGAAATTAAAAAGAAAAGAGAGGAAAAGAAGTGAGGGAAAATTTTTTTTTTATTTTATGTGATTAAAAGTTTTCTTTTTAATACAGGAGTAATTACATATATTTTTCTCGTTACAGGTTTCCAAGATGAATTTTTTGTTGTTGGGAGTGATATTGTTCGCTCAGACATTTTTCTCGTGTGGGATGAGCTCTAAAACTAAAAGTATAAATTTTAAATATGGCACTATAGTTGAAAGACAAGAAGACGTTTTTATTACATCAACCAACGTAGTTGTAGAAGTGAATATGCAAGCAATTTTTCTTCAAGAGAATGATGTCACTAGCTTAAGAACCGCCATTTCAAGGTTTTCTGCCTCATTGGATGAGTTGCATAGAAGACATTTTCATTTGACTACAGAGAGTTTGCTTGGATCAACATTAAAAGTTGCAGAGATGCTATCTGATGACTTGCAAAATAAGACTTACGAGACAGGATCTTTGGCTTATGACCTTTTGATATGGACTGTAGGACACGAACATAAAGAAAGATGAAATCCGTTTATTTATGCTGCATTAAACATCTTTGGGTCTGTTGCAACTTTAGGTTTAGGAATTTCCAAACGTCTTAAAATTAGTAATCAAAATAAGAAAATTGAGTTCTTGACTCATGAAGATGAATTGATTATGTCAGAACTAAGGAATCAGTTAGCTTCAATCAATAAAATTATGGATTTAGTAAATGAACATTCAAATAATATCGTTCAGATTATGGAAGTACAGGATTTGTTGGCAACGTTAACGTATTATGAGTCAAAGATAGATCACATACATAACAGAATTGCACATTTCATTGAGAAATCCAAGGATTATGTAGAAGCTATCACGTTAGCAACTAAAGGTGTACTGTCGCCCCATTTGTTGCCTATAAATTACTTAAAGTTAATTCTGGAGAACGGAAGGGATAAACTAGGCTATGTTCCTTTGTTAGACGAACATAGGTTAGAATTTTATTACAGCCTAATTACAGTAAACGTTGATAATAACAAGATTAGGATTACGATTCCCTTTGATTCTTCTGATGCCTGGCAATCTTACAGGATATCACCATTTCCGACTTTCATGACGAATCACTCAAATCCAGTATTATCCAGTTTGACAGGACACGTATTGATTTCCCCAGACAAGGAAACATATACGGTCATTAAAGACTTAAATCAATTAACTCACTGTTCAGACGCAATGGATAGAAAAATATGTACAGCTGACTCATTTGAATTCCATAAAAACTTAATGGATTCATGCAAGTTAGGTATAGTGCTAGACGGTGCTCTCTCCCATACAAGTGAAAATTGTCTGGATAAGCTTTATCCCTTTGACAATAATGAGTTCAATTGCAGACTGAACAACGGCTCGTGGATACGATACGACAAGGACGGCTTCAATGTATCATGCCCGGACGGATCCACGTCCTTCGCCCACATCTTCGTTGCAGCAGATGGTTGTATCGGGACTTCCCCTAATTCCATGGTGACTGGTCTACGGACACTCATCAGAGAACGAGCCTACTTCGCGAACTTCACGTGGACCTCTACAATGCCAGCACTCCCTCTCCCGTATAACAGACAGGTTGCAAAGCGGTTGATGAAGCTTACCGAAAGGGACCACCTGTCACCGACTTATAAGGAAATCCTTCACCCCATACTACTAGCAGGTCTGGTTCTCACGGTGGTGATATTTATCGCCGTGAACATCCTTGTTTGGCGTAGTTTACGGCACAGCAGGCAGCTACAACAGAATGTTTCGCCATGTCCAGACAAAACTCCTTATTTAATTCAGTTTAAAGCCGTTTGAAGTGGCCACCTCATTCGCTAAAGGAGTAAATTGTTGGAAATAGAGTTTGTAAGAAAAGCTGTTAGTACGCTAGTAATATGTAATTGAAGAAATTATCTACATTGCATTGTTAAAAATACATTTAAAACAACATTTAAAAAAAATATAAATCATTTTTTCTCTCGGCATCTAATAAAATATATAAGCCGGAATGTTAAAAAGAAAAGAGAAAAAAATATATATATATATATATATAAATTAACAGAATCTATGGGCATCTAATAAAATATATCAGCCCTATATATAAATATATATATATATGTGTACGTACCAGGAATTCGTGTTTGTGCACTAAAAAATTGAATTTTTACCAAGGTAACAAATATTTTTATTAGTTACCGTATTATGTTAATCTATGTTTCTGACAAAGGTAACAATTATTCTTTAACAAGTTACCGAATCATATGTAAGTCAGTAGTTTTTTTTTTTGGTACCATATAATCATTTGCTAGCAATGTACCATATATATGATCTTTATTTTATCATGCATTTTTTTTCTTTGCTTTGGTAATATCTTTTTCGTATGCATTATTGTTATTATTTTTTAATAAGCCTATTTGGACATTCGTCCTCGTTTGATTATGGCTAAAGTTAAACAAAGAATAATACATATGTCCAGTCACACCTAGTAAACATGTTTTGGCTTGTTGTTAAATTTTTGTGAAGAAATTGAGATAGCTGGCCGAGCTTATGTAATAATTAATATTACATGTTTAAAACACATGACGTAATATGTCATTTTGGATGAAGATGCTAGCCGTGGGACTTGCTGTAGTCATTCAAATCATAAACAGGACGCACAATGCAGCCTCAACAATGTAACATTTTTCTTAAACGTCAACACCAATGCATCAGCGTGTGAAAGTTTGTGACGTCACCGGATGCAGGTGTCTTCCGAGATTGTGACAAAACTGCTATGTCAACTAAGCATACGATATCTGTGATATCGATAATTTAGTCAGTTCATATCTATACTTCACCAGAATTGGTCATCTGACCAAACCAGCTCCCTCCAGTGATGGAGATGTTTAACTCTGTTGTTTTTAACAAATAAATACTTTTAAAGCTAATAAGATGTACTTCGTTATCCAGCTTTTCACATCTTAAACAACCCATACTCAATGTGTGCTTATAAAAGTAGCACACTAATACATATACATTCTTTTGGAACTTAGTCTTTCTCATAGGCAATTTTCATTAAATACTAAAGCACTCCTGTCACTAACTATTTTATGACAACACTTTTCTAGTTTTCGGTATGTTTTTTAGTCTTCAGGGATAGGATTTTGAAGGAAATGACGGAATTCGTTACTGTGTTGCTCCATTTATTTTATTCTAGCTGACAGCGTCAAACCAACAATGATCAAAGATGCGTCCAGCCACTCCTCTCACTAATGCATCCTCCATCCTACTCTTTTATCAACTTCTTGAGAGTATACTGTATATATATATATATATATATATATATATATATATATATATATATATATATATATATATATATATAGATATTTATATATATCTATATATATAGATATTTATATATAGATATATATATATATAGATATATATATATATAGATATATATATAGATATATATATATATGTAGATATATATAGATATGTATATATATATGTATATATATAGATATAGATATATATATAGATATATATATATATATATATATAGATATAGATATAGATATAGATATAGATATATATATAGATATATATATATATATATATATATATATATATATATATATATATAGATAGATAGATAGATAGATAGATAGATATAGATATATAGATATCGATATATATATAGATATATATATATATATATATATATATATATATATATATATATATATATATATATATATATATATATATATATATATATATACAGCAACAATCTGCTCTTCTATAAACATTTTGCAAGTGTATAATCTAGGAAACTTATCTTCACAATTTCTCTTTGCCAAGTATACATAAGGAAGGGCTTCCCCTTTTCTATTCACCTTTAAGGTGAATAGAACAAATTTCCATTTCATTATTGTTTTAGAATATCCAATTTTCTCCCCATAAGAAAACAGCTATGAGACATTCTTTTCATCTGCATCACATCCACACTCATTTAAAACCGGGAATCTTAATATCTTGCCTCTATAATTTCATTTGTAATAGTGTCGCAAAATAACGTATACTCTTTGACTTTGAATACCTAATAAACTTTTTTATTTCTATTCAAGATTTGATTTTGGAGTAAGAATGGCGGATACTGGGCTTACGTTCGAGCAAAAAAAAAAAAAAATTTCTTAAAACGTTCTGGAAATGTGAAAATAAAGCTGAAGTGCCACGGAGATGCCCCAGCACGCGTCACCATTTCACGAATCGTAGATAACTTTGAGAATCATGGGACCATCTAGTGCATGAGAAAATGACATTCAGGACGAAAAAGAACATCGACAAGCCCTACTAAAGAGCAAGATGTTATTGCTAATGTTCAGAATTCCCCACGAATATCTGTTCGTCAACTGTCACGTGAAACAGGTATCCCAAAATCGAGCGTCCATCGCATTTTGAATCGTGTGCAGCAGAAAACCTAAAACAATTGACGAACTAGAGAGGCAATTTAAGAAGAATGTGCTCAGATACCGAGATAAATGCTACATGATGCGAAAAGTGTATTGAGCAGAACGGCAAACAGTTTGAACACTTTATGTGTGCTGATCTTTTTTTTAACCTTCTCAAATTGCCCCATGTATCCTTACTTTTTCACTGTAAACTCTCAGAATCTTTAATTGTGCATTGCTTCTCTCCTGTGAATCTGTTTTCCACGTTAATATCAATAGATTGAGCAAGTTGTAACAATTCAAAGAGTGTATACATTATTTTGGGACACCCTGTAATAGATACAAACCCCATACCTATTATCTTTTTGTGACTTTCTCACCGCTTATAGCAATAAGAATAAGATTACATTCTTTCAGCCATCCAAGAGGACTAATATTGAAGTTGTTATTGTATTCGTGAGAATAGAATACCTAGCCATATAAAGGACGTTACCGCCCATTAAAGGGTCCACGAGCCGTAACTAGTTGTTGTTCTAGTCGTGGTTCTTAACCTTTTTCTCCCTAGCGCCCCTTTTCAGATATTTCTATAGGCTAGCGCCCACCATAATATAAGTGCTGTACTAAAATGATGACTGATGCAGTGAAGCTGCATCGGATTCTACATTGTAGTGTTTTCCAGTTAGGAAATAAAAAATTTAATCCTTAGAATATGATATATTTACTTAATACCAATACATCCACATTTATTATTACTTGAAGAAAATAGTCGCAGTATTTAGGTTAATTTTCAAATAGAACATGTATGTGCCTCCAAACAAACAAACCTCAAAATAATAATGTAAGGACAGTGAGACAAGCGTCACCAAGATCAACTGATACTTTATTTGAATGCGCACGGAAATACATAACAAGGTGCGGACGAAAACGTAGGATTACATTGGCACCAAGTCAGATTGAAGTGCCCGCCAAAATATATGTGTTTTCTTACACTTACAAATATATGAATTATGGGTTAACAAAAACATGTCATGAAACGATACATATATCAAAATGTAGCTCTGGTAAAGCGGAATATATATACATAGGACACCACAGTGTGGCGAAGAGAGAATTTAAATAAATAAGTAGTTTGTCGATTTTCAGGACGACGAAGGGTTCGGTGTCCTTACAAGTACTCCCCCCCCCCAAGACATCGGGCGGCGTAGAGGGCTGATGATCAATCTTCGTATCTCTTCGGGCGTCGGAGGGTTCCTCTTGTTTTTGAACGGAGGGGCGCGCTGGCGGTCGGTGTAAGGATCTCTTCCTCTTGACGTCGTTTGATGATTTTTCCTTCGTTGGGCGGCTTGTTTTGTGGCGGAACTCTGGGTCTGCCAGGTCCAGCGGAGGCGGTGTCGCTTCCTTCGAGAAACGCTGGTTTCACGCGGTCTATAGAGACCCAGTCCTCTTGGCCATGGACGTCGAGAAGGAAGGCTTTCGTTGTCTTTTTAATAACCCGTTAGGGACCTCGATAAGGTCTAGTCAGTGGTTGTCGATGAGCGTCGACACGGACGAAAACGTACTCGCAGTCATCCAGGCTTTTTGGCTTGAAGTGCTTGGTTCTGTCCTGGTAAGTTTTGAGACACGGCCTGAACTTCCTGGCGATATCCCTTAGGTGATCCAGCTGCGTGTCGTCGGTTGATGAGGGAAAGAATTCGCCAGGAACTGCGAGCGCTTCCCCGTAAACTTTTTCGGAGGGCGAAGGTTCGCCGTCTGCGCGAGGGGCGGTGCGAAGGCCGAGGAGTACCCAAGGAAGTCGTGATTTCTAGTCCCCGTCGGTGCAGCTCGCCATCAGGGACGCCTTGAGGGCGCGGTGCGTTCGTTCGACCATGCCGTTTGCCGCGGGGTTGTATGCCGTGGTGCTGTGGAGCGTCGTCCCCATCAGGTTCGCCAAAGCCAGCCATATTTCTGAGAGGAAAGCGGGGCCTCTGTCAGTCGTGATGTCGTCAGGAACGCCAAACCTGCTCACCCAGCTTGCAGGAGGGCTTCGGCACATGCTTGAGTCGTAGCTTCGGTCATCGGCGATGCCTCCAACCACCTCGTGGAGCGATCGATGATCGTAAGTAGGTAGCGAGCGGATCCAGAAGGGGGCAATGGTCCCACGACGTCGATGTGTATATGTCCGAAACGTCTTTTTGGCTGGGGAAAATCGCCCACCCCCGATTCGGTGTGACGGCTGACCTTGCTTGACTGGCAGTTGATGCATGACCTCGCCCATTCCCGGGCGTCCTTTTTTATCCCTGGCCAGACAAACTTTTCAGACAGAAGGCGAGCGGTGGTGCGTCCTGAGGGGTGCGAAAGTCCGTGGATGATATCGAATATTTTCCTTCTGCAGGAGGCTGGTACCCAGGGACGAGGGCGGCCCGTGCTGGTGTCGCAAAGAATAGTTACTCCTGCTGGTCCGAGGGGAACCGCACTTACCTTGAGCGCGGATGGCTCCGTCAGGTGAACCTGTGCTTCTCGGTCGGTGCGTTGTTCGGTTGCGAGATTGGCGTAGTCGATTCCCAGGTGGATCGTGTCAATTTCAATCCTTGAAAGGGCGTCCGCGACTGGGTTTTTCTTTCCTGGGACGTAACGTATGACGCACCCGAATTCGGCGATTGATGCGAGATGACGTTGTTGTCGGGATGACCATGCGTCCGTTGATTTCGTGAAGGCGTGGACGAGGGGTTGATGATCCGTTGCAATCGTGAAGGGGGTACCCTCCAAGATGTGCCTGAAGTGGCGGACGGCGAGGTAGACGGCGAGGAGTTCCCTATCGAAGGTGCTGTATCTTGTTTCGGCGGGTTTCAATTTCTTGCTGAAGAATGCCAGCGGTCGAGGAGAACCATCGACGAGTTGCTCAAGCACAGCCCCGCAGGCGACGTTGCTGGCGTCGGTCGTTAGTCGCAGGGGCGCGTTGTCGTCGAAATAAGCCAGGGTGGTGGCATTCGCAAGGGCATCCTTCGTCCGAGCGAATGCCTGTTGCTGGGGCAAGCCCTACTCGAGTTTTTTTGCTTTTCCTTTCAGGACGTCGTCGAGGGGTGACAGGGTTTGTGCGATGTTGGGGATGAAGCGCCTGTAGTAATTGACCATTCCCAAGAACTTCTGAAGTTGGCGAATGGTCGTAGGTATTGGGAACTTCCTGATGGCGTCGACTTTGGTTGTCATGGGTTTTACCCCGCGCGAGGATACACGGTGACCAAGGAAATCCACTCCCTCCGCACCGAACGTACATTTGTCGAAGCGTACGACTAGGCCGTTCTCCTGTAGGCGCTTTAGGACGGTGCGGACGTGTCCCCGGTGTTCCTCCTTGGTTTTCGAGAATATCAGGATGTCGTCGACGTAGCAGACGCAGAAAGGTAGGTCACCCAGAATGCTATCCATTAGTCGTTGGAAGGTTGCCCCGGCGTTGCGTAGACCGAAGGTTGAGTATGCGAAGGTGTAGGATCCGAACGGCGTTACAATGGCAGTTTTCGGGATATCTTCCGGGAATACGGGGACCTGGAAGTAAGACTTGAGAAGGTCCATCTTGGTAAAAAACCTTGCGCCGTGCAACGCGTTCGTTAGGTCCTGCATGTTGGGCAGTGGGTAGTGATCGGGCGTTGTGATGAGGTTGAGGCGCCTGTAGTCGCCGCAAGGTCTCCAGGACCCGTCCGGCTTTTTAACCATGTGCAGGGGTGATGCCCAGGGGCTCGATGCTTTCTTACAGATACCCATGCGTTCCATGTCCTCGAAGGCGCGTTTGGCATCCTTCAGTTTCTGAGGTGGGAGGCGGCGGAATTTGGCGTGAGTGGGAGGTCCTGTCGTTGTGATGTGGTGGTAGATGCCATGCTTGGACGGGGAACCTGGCAAGTGTCGGAGCTCGGGCTTGAAAACCTCAGGAAACTCTCGTAGGAGGTCGGCGTAGGGGTGCGTTGTTACGGCGGATACGGACATTGTTGCAGGGCCATGTTCTAGGGCGCGAGACTGGCAGGTCCCCGTGTCGATGAGACGTCTGTTAGCGACATCGACGAGGAGTCCATGGTGGGCGAGGAAATCCGCACCGAGGAGGGGGCGATTGACGTCGGCGATAGCGAAGGGCCAAGAATACGAACGGCCCATGATAGATATCTTGAGGGTCTTGATTCCATAGCACCGTATGGGAGATCCGTTGGCGGCGATGAGTGAGGGAGCGTTTTTGTCGGGACCACGGTCTAGGTCGGACTTCGAAGAAGGGAACGTTGACTGCATTGCGCCGGTGTCCACCATGAGTCTACGGTTGGAAATGGTATCGAGGATACAGAAACCAATCTTGTTATGGTTAACTGCGGCCGCGATGGTGGCAGGTGGATGCTTCTGGCGTCATCTTCTAGGGAAACTGCATGGTGCTCTACATTTCTTGGCGTCACTGCCGAACTGTTGGTGGTAGAAGCATCATGCTGGGTTAGGCCTAGGGTTTGGTCGCGTCGGTTGCGGTGGTTTCTTTCTTGATAGAATGTTGATCTCGTCGTCCTCGAGGGCCATTGCCGAGGAGTCTATGGAAGAGCAGCTGCTGAAGGAGGAGAACGGAGGCGGTGTTGACGATGATGCTCCGAGGCGAGATGCTTTGGAGGCCTCGTGGAGCTTCTGAGCCTTCGACAGGAGTTCGTTCATCGGGAGCGTGTCGGCGTCTGTCAATTGGGCCCGTACGTCCTGTGGTAGGCGTCGAAGAAAGATTTCGCGAGATAAGCTAATCTCACGTCGTCGGCCGTTGCTGTCTGTTTCGGGGAGCATGAGCAGGCCGGTTAGCTCGTCCCACGCCTCGACAGGAGAGGTGTCACCCATGGGCTTGCCGGCGAGGTCCAGTACTTTCTGTGCCCTTGCTGAGACGGAGAGGGAGTAGATACCGATGAGTTTCGTTCTCAGGTCGTCGTATGAAACTTGGCCGGCCTGGGCGTCGAGCCATGGGGGAATCTTGTCGAATACTTCTTCAGGTATGGAGGTGAGAACGATGTCAGCCTTGGCGCAGGAGTCGCTGAGTCTAGCGACGCGGAAGAGTACGTCCGCTCTCAGGAACCAGGAAGCGGTGTTGTGTTGAGAAAAGGGCGGCAGTTTGACTTTGGGCGTGGAGGCGAGGCCGTTGGGTGCGATGGGCGTGTTGCTTCCTACATCGTGGCCAGACGACGAGTCGGCGAAGAGGTGAGAGGTTGATATGTCGGTTAAGCTCATCCTACTGCCTTACGTTCACCGAAGTGTGGGAGAACCAAAGGCAGGTTCTTGCCTAAGGTAACGGAGTATGTAGAAGGTAGCACGGCCGTAATAAGTCCGTTAATGGCAAAGCCAAAACCGCTGATGCTACTTTCAACTCCGGGGTCACCAGTTGTAAGGACAGTGAGACAAGCGTCACCAAGATCAACTGATACTTTATTTGAATGCGCACGGAAATACATAACAAGGTGCGGACGGAAACGTAGGATTACATTGGCGCCAAGTCAGATTGAAGTGCCCGCCAAAATATATGTGTTTTCTTACACTTACAAATATATGAATTATGGGTTAACAAAAACATGTCATGAAACGATACATATATCAAAATGTAGCTCTGGTAGAGCGGAATATATATACATAGGACACCACAGTGTGGCGAAGAGAGAATTTAAATAAATAAGTAGTTTGTCGATTTTCTGGACGACGAAGGGATCGGTGTCCTTACAATAATACTAATAATATGAAAAAAATACGTATCAAAAAAAAAAATCAGGAAACAAATGTAATTAATGACTACCTTGGGCCTGGTGAGAACTTGCCAACTTAATAATATCAGGTTCAATATTTGATAAACAGAGCCTCAAGTCACCCCTTTTACATATTTGCAATCTATTTCTCTGCTTAGTCAAGAGTTGCAAGACAACACTGAATCCTTTCTCTACCAGGTATGATGAAGGAAATGCTAACAATAATAATTTGATTTTTTTCCAAAGATGAGGATATTTATCTTGTTCCTTTGGCCAGAAAGCTTCATAGCCAATCTGCTGAAACAACACTTTACCTTCAATGTCATTTTGCAAGTCTATAAGTTCTTCAACTAGATTTGGATCAGCATTGGTTGCATCAGCCTGGAATGGATTTACAACCCACTCTGGTATTTTCAATTCTTTGAGATCTTTAAATCTGATCGTCATATCATCTTTCAGTGCTTGAAGATGAGAGGAATAGCAGTCTAGATCAGTGTCTGACAAACAAGAATCATCGGTTTGGTTTTCCTTCAGTGCTTTTAAGCTAGGAAACTGATTTAAGTCTAGTCTTAGTAAACAGCTTTTGTAGAAATCTAATTTACTAATAAATGCCATTATTATTCCCTTTGCTTTGATGAGACACATTTTGG
>NC_090725.1:246316738-246334238 GCF_036898095.1 Palaemon carinicauda | reverse complement strand
ATATAATGATGAGAAATATCATTATGCAAAATTTCAGCTCTAAAAGTGAAAATATTCAGTGTCCGCAACGTAAGTGAATACAATTTAGTGTCTGCAAGAGCAGAGCCAATAATAAAAATGTAGGCAACAGAAGTATCAATATACAAAATGCCAGCACCAGAGCCAATAATCTTCCTGTAATGTAAAAAATAACGTAAAACCTTTCAAGGAATAAAATGCCATATAACAATAAAAAGAAAAATAATGGCACTGGTAATACGCTAAGAACTTAATGGGTATCACGCTGTCCATTTTATCGTATGGTTTGTCTAATTTGGTTTGGGAAGTAGATTTAATTTATTGTCTTAATTTTGATCTTGTTCTTTATTTTTCAAGGTCTGCAGTTATTATGGTAGTCTGGCGTCGTTTAGTTATTGCCAAGATCATTTTATACTTCATGCTCCTTGAACAACGTCGACAGGTTAGGAGAGTGAGCTTCGAAACCGGAAATAAAGTAAGACAGTGATTGAAGAATATTAAACAATAGTCGATCAATATCCACTTAATGAATTGTTTTCATTTTCGCTGTGTGTGTACTTGGGTTAGTTCACTCTAGTGCACTGAGTCAGGGAATTTCCATGGCTTATACTTTAGTTATTATTGTTCTTTATAATTGAAATTTATTGCCTTCTCTTGAGAACTTGGTTGATTTTATCCCAATTAAATATCCCACCCTTCCCCAAAAAATGTTCTGTATCTGTGCAGTGTTTAGTACAGGTGCCATGCCTATCTGTCCATTGTTTAGTCATTATTAAGCAGTTTTCTCTCTGAATAAAAAAAAGAAATTGGCTGCATTTATGAAAAATCAACAAAACAACGAATGAATGACAGAGAGGAAGGCATATGCAATTAAAATGCTCCTCAAAGACCTTATTGATTCTGGGTATCTTATTTTTTTAAAGTTTTAATTGTAGCTTTTCCACAGAGAGAGAGAGAGAGAGAGAGAGAGAGAGAGAGAGAGAGAGAGAGAGAGATATCTGCTAATTTTTTTTTCTTATTCAAAAATAGTTATTTCCTGGCTGGGTATTTCAAAACATAGGATTGGGTCTTAAAAACTCTTTTGTAAAGAAATTTTTATCATTTCATATGATTGAATTATTATTATTATTATTATTATTATTATTATTATTATTATTATTATTATACTTTGCATTTTACTTTAAACAGTTTTCGTAACTAAATTTAAATGACAATCTCTTTAAAGTTTGATAAAGTGGAATTTTTAATGACAGTCCTTATTTTCAGAAGGGACAATCCTCAAAACAGTTTGACATTCTTTGAATCTGTGACAAACTCCAAATATGAAAGACACTCCCAATTGTCTAAATAACAATCTTCGTAATTATTTGACAGTCTTTGAAAATGTGACAATGTAGCAATATATACTGACAAACATTGGAAGGATTTGGACAAAAGGAAAGTTTCTTTGACAAATCATGCGATTAGACGTTCATCATAAATTCTATAATGGAGTGAATCAGAGCAAAATAATTTCAACATATTATAGTATTGTACATTTATATATATGTATATATATATATATATATATATATATATATATATATATATATATATATATATATATATATAATATTTGATAAAACCTGAGTTTACAATTACTGTATATAAAATAATGCTAAATCAATCCCAAATATCCTGACGCTAAATGCATTTCATAAGATTAGCGTTACCGTGTTTATGTATAATAGCACATAGTTCTGGAGTGACAACACTTGGAGCAGTTTCCAAATGATTAAGCAGAAATTGTTTTCGATAACCTTGTGCATTATAGGTACCTGCTACACCATTAAGCAACTGTTTTAGTCGTGCCTTTACTGTTAAAAAGCATTTCTCAATTGGATCGAAGAAAGGAGAATATGGTGGTAGATATTTAGAAGAACTCGTAGGAAAGCTATTGGCAATATCACTATGTAACAAAGCATTATCCATGATGATATATGGGTTAAATTTATCGAGGATAATATCAAAATTGAATTCAAAAATATTAAATTTCTCCATGGTTACGCCACGCGTGTAAATCTCTTTAAACTAGTCCAGCACCATCGGAAATTGCCACTAGAAAACCTCTCTGTCCGCCAACTATTCGCTGGGCTCATAGGCCCATAGGGGCTCTACCTTAAGTCCTCATCGTGTACAAATTATATCCCTTGTCATCAATGTATATTCTATCATCCTGCCGATGTCTTGTTTACATTTATCTTGCATCCTTGACAGGTTTGGAGTTTCTCTACTATGTTACGTTTTCAAACTATTATTGTGTGATGAGTTCACATTCCAAGGCTCTTTCAACAGTCGAATCAGACACCTGGTTCTCTAGTAAATGTATCTCGCAATGTTCGATTTAGTTATGGCCAGTGTACTTTTTACCAGCAACACCAGAAAGTCTATGTACTCGCTGGTTAGCTTTAGCTTTCTTCCTGGGGTTCTAACTTCTGCGTGAACTTCCTCCTGATTTTTATATGTCCTAATGATTTGGTACGCTGCTGTTCAATTAACCCCATGCTCTCTGCCTGTCATTAAGAAATCTTCACCGTTCTCATGCCTCTCTATTATGAGATTGCGGTCTATGTCACAAACGCAACGATAATTCCTTGGCATCTTTGAACTGTAAGTGTTGGGTATAGAAAATCCATATGACCAGTATTAAAGGCAGTATGGTACAGAATGTCTCTTTCTACATTATGTTGGTAAGTCGCTTCACTTAAAGGCTATAATGGAAGCGGATAAATGGGATACCAGCAAAATTCCTGTAAGGTTTTTAAGAGTTACAAATCTTTCAGTTTCATTTGCATTGTGTCCAGAAAGTTATTGCTGTAAAATACTGTATATTTGCGGTTTATATTGGTTAAAAAAAATAATTGTTTTGAAATGTCAAACTTGAATGCATTTGTCAAAAGGGATTAACTGCTGATAAAGTGTAGGACAGAGGTAGATGGAGAATACTGGCCAGAAACATCGACCCTACATGAAAGTGGGAAAAGATGCAGACAAAGAAGAAGAAGAAGAAGAAGAAGAAATGCACTTGTCAATCTTATAACCTATATTGTTTATTACGAAACGACCAATTGGTACTATTATTTTCTGATTGTCATTGACTTATTAGAAGTGTCATTTGTTGTCTGGTCTGAAGAGGTATTTTGTAGTATGTAATATGGTAACTGAAAACTGTCCCAAATGTATATGTATTTGTTATTCTATCATGGAGATTGTCAATTAGAATTGCAAATGTTCAAACTAGAATGCAAAATATTATTATTATTACTATTATTATTATTATTATTATTATTTTTATTATTGATATTATTATTCATGACGTTTGCATAAAATATATACACCAGAAAATAATATCAAGAGTAAGAACATGTCCTCAAAATATTTACTTTTTGTCAAGGGTTGAATTTTGTTCTCCCTTGATTTTCCGGCCGACCAATCTTGTTTATTACATGTCCTCCCGAATCAGAAGCAAAAGCCTTTCGTACTGAGCAACACCAGTTGCTGTTATTAATCTTTAACATTTTTTTTCGGAGTATAAATGGATTTAGAAAAAAAAAATGTACATGAAAAGATCGTAATTACTGTTAACGCTCTCCGATGGAATCATCCTCCCCATTTTCCAAGAAGAGAAATAATCACCATTATTATCTGTCACATCAATTAACAGTAATTAGTATTGCGTTAATTCATCTATATATAATTTTAAACGATTTCTGGGTAATATTTAATGAGAATACGCATAAGCGTGTTCCTTTGACTTTTTTAATCTGAATAAGCATCTTGTACTTTTCAGTATTGGCCAAAAGAACTGATATGTGCGTTTATATTACTGTATATATATATATATATATATATATATATATATATATATATATATATATATATATATATATATATATATATATATATATGATGGGTAACATCCTAACTCTTTGGACGTATCTGTCGTCAAAAGCATTAGTTTTGCTGGGATTAAATACATCATTGATACATATTCACCTGAGGACCTTTCGCAGAAAGGCGCTCATGGAGAATTTTAGTGCCTTTGGTGGTAACAAGGTTGGGATGTTTAGCAATGATATTGTATCCACAAGAAACTTCAGCTTCATTGCCTAACTTCCCTCTATATATTTTACAGAGAACATATGATAGTCTTTATAGATATTCAACTCTATTACCTGGCTGTCTGTTTTACCTAATTATTTCTTCTATTGTAGAATTAGGATAAAGATTATAAGGCTCGATGAGACGTGGTTTATGAGATGGAAAATCACATTAACAGATGGACTATTTTAGCATTTGGCTGTATGGTAAAATGGCTGGAACAAGTTGGGGTGGATGCAAAAATAGAAATAAGGAAAAAAGAACTGTAATTCGAAATGTCTGAAGGAACGACAGAGGAAATTGAATACACACACATTAAATATATATATATATATATATATATATATGTGTGTGTGTGTGTGTATATATGTACATATATATATATATATATATATATATGTATATATATGTATATATATAAACATATATATATGTGTATATATAAAAACACACACACACACATATATATATATATATATATATATATATATATATATATATATATATATCAACCGTTAATAGTCTGCAGAATAAAGCCCTCAGACATGTCTTTCCACATGTGTCTGTTTATGATCTTTTTGTGCCAGTCCTCACCCGCAAACATTCTTAGTTCGTCAGTCCATCGTCATCTCTTCCTTCCCCTGCTTCTTTTACTATCTTTAGACACCCATTCTGTTATTCTTAATGTCCATCTATAGCCTGTCATTCTCATTATATGCCGTGCCCCTGTCCATTTCTTTTTCCTGCATGTTGGTATATTGTGTGTGTATATATATATATATATATATATATATATATATATATATATATATGTGTGTGTGTGTGTGTGTGCGTGTGTGTGTGTGTGTGTGTGTGTGTGTGTACAATCATTATTCATTATTCAACACTTGAAAGACACAAACGGAAAACATTGCTGAATGTGAATATATTAAGACCTTTCCTCCTTTGGTTTTGAACAACATTTCACTCCTATTACTTTTTCCATTGACTTTTGTCGTAATTAACAGCTATCTGTGAAATGACGTTGTTCTATTTATTACATTGATATATTAGCAACCTTTCCTCCTCTCATCATTTTTACCCATCCTTTATTGCGTTGTAAACACAGGGATGACCGTAAATAATCCAATGAAAATTTCATGCAAATCTTGAAAGCTTTTTCAGAATTTAGTTTTCCTTGTTACTCTTATCCAAGCCGCCACGCTACGCCTGGCCATATTGGCCCAAATTCATAAAGATAGTAAATATTATCCAGTCTTCATTTTCGCTTTAAAATTTTGGGGTTGTCATTTTTATAATTATTTTGGAATTAGTAGTCACTTTAGAACTAGTGTTTCAGTGGTTATTATTATTATTATTATTACTATCCAAACTACAACCCTAGTTGGAAAAGCAAGATGCTATAAGCCCAAGGGCTCCAATAAGGAAAAATAGCCCTGTGGGGAAAGGAAATGAGGAAATAAATAGATTATGAGAACAAATTGACAATAAATCATTCTATAAGCAGAAACAACGTCAAAACAGACATGTCATATATAAACTATTAACAACATTAAAACAGATATGTCTTATATAAACTATAAAAAGACTTATGTCAGCCTGTTCAACATAAAAACATTTGCTGCAACTTTGAACTTTGTAAGTTCTACTGACTCAACTACCCGATTAGGAAGATCATTCCACAACTTGGTCACAGCTGGAATAAAACTTCTAGAATACTGTGTAGTATTGAGCCTCATGATGGAGAAGGCCTGGCTATTAGAATTAACTGCCTGCCTAGTTTTACGAACAGGATGGAATTGTCCAGGAAGATCTGAATGTATAGGATGGTCAGAATTATGAAAAATCTTATGCAACATGCATAATGAACTAATTGAACGACGGTGCCGAAGATTAATATCTAGATTAGGAATAAGATATTTAATAGACCGTAAGTTTCTGTCCAACAAATTAAGATGAGAATCAGTAGTTGAAGACCAGACAGGAGAACAATACTCGAAACAAGGTAGAATGAAAGAATCAAAACACTTCTTCAGAATAGATTGATCACCCAAAATCTTGAAAAACTTTCTCAATAAGCCAATTTTTTGTGGAATGGAAGAAGACACAGACCTAATGGGTTTCTCAAAAGTAGATTTGCTGTCGAGAATCACTATTAAAATTTTAAAAGTCTTACAAAATTAAAGAAACATTATCAATACCGAGAACCGGATGTTGAGGAGCCACTGTCCTTGACCTACTTACAATTATACCTTGAGTTTTGTTAGGATTCAACTTCATACCCAATAATTTGCACCATGCACTAATTTTAGCTAGATCTCTATTAAGGGATTCAGCAACCCCAGATCTACATTCAGGGGATGGAATTGATGCAAAGAGAGTAGCATCATCTGCATATGCAACAAGCTTGTTTTCCAAGCCAAACCACATGTCATGTCATATGTATATAGTATGAAAAGTAATGGGCCAAGAACACTACCCTGTGGAACACCAGATATCACATTCCTATACTCACTATGGTGCCCATCAACAATAACTCTTTGAGATCTATTACTTGAAAAATCAATGATAGTGCTAAGAAACGACCCACCCACTCCCAACTGTTTGAGTTTGAAAACAAGGGCCTCATGATTAAAACAGTTAAAGGCAGCACTAAAATCAAGGCCAATCATATGAACTTCCTGACCACAATCAAGGAATTTCTGTACAGCATTGGAGATTATAAGAAGGGCATCACATGCTCCAAGGCCTTTACGAAAACCAAATTGCAAACTAGGGAATAGATGATTACCTTCAGCAAACCTATTAAGACGTTTTGCCACAAGATGTTCTAAAACTTCAGATAATATGGGAGTTATGGAAATCAGTTGGACTTGAGCTACCACAAACACATTTACATAGAGGAGTAACATTAACAATTCTCCATCAAGTGCTAAAAGCTCCTCCTTTTGTTAACTTGCGCAAAATAACAGATAACTTTGGAGCTAAGAAATCTGCAGTCTTTATAAAAAACAAAGGAAAAATACCATTTGGGTCTACACCTCCATAAGCATCAAGGTCCATCAACAGAGCTTTAATTTCACAGATTGAAAAGCTAAACTAGATAGTTTAGCCTCAGGAAAACAGGAATGATCAAGTTCAAGTTTTTCATTACTCTGTTTACTGTCAAAAACATCAGCCAAAAGGGTTGCCTTTTCCTTCGGACAGTGAGTGACTAAGCCATCTGGTTTAAGTAAAGGAGGAACTGTTGCATCTACACCAAAGAGTGCAGATTGAAGGGTAGATCCCCTTTTATGTTCCTGAGCTGTACCAGAAAGGGTTTGTTTTATGTTTAAATTGTATTCCTTTTCAGTTGAGGTATAAACTCTCTGAGCCAAAGCTATAAGGTGAATATAGTTATTCCTGGTCAAATTTGATCTGTTACCCTTCCAAAGATGAGAGGCCTCCTGCTTCTCCAAATAAGCACGTCTACAATCATCATTGAACCACGGTTTGTCCTTCACTCGGTACCCTAGCACACGAGAAGGGATACGCTTATCAATTATGTTGACAAGATTCTCATTCAAAGGGACAAGAGGATCAACACTACTATATAATTGTGACCAATTCAAGCCCAAAAGATTATGCAAAATCCCATTCCAGTCTGCTTGAGATTTCATGTAAATTTTACATACATTTTATATACATTTTTATGATTGTTGATATCACTATCTTTTTCTCATCCTCATTCGTATCATTATTACTTCAGCCAAGAATGTTATCAAATGACGAGCGTTTATTTATCTAATTACCAGTTTATTTTTCTGGTAGCAGGATTAGTTCGGAACTTCCAGCCAGATTATTACTAAAATTTAACAACGGATAGGTATTATGCTCCGGAAGAACCCTTTCAATTTTGGAGGGGTTCCTGATCAAGATCGCGATTCTAGTTATTATTATACAGTAGATTGGTCCTGGGTCAATATATAAAAAAGGGAAACCTTGGTCCTTAGACTTGAATAAAATGTTGACAATCTTCATTATGGGAAGTCTGAAATTTCTGATTTCTCTTTCTAGTTGTTATTATATATTTTCTTATTTTCATGTCTAAGCCAAGGAACGATGATGTAAATTGCTAGAGCAAATAAATCGAAGAAAAAGAAAAAAACCCTTTTTTGTCTGGAAGACACTTGCCGGCCCTTAGATTTTGGGGGGAAAGAATTACAAATATGCAGGGTATTTATTTTGTTTATATTCAATTTATTTTATAAACCCTACTTTCTCTATGCAAATATGTATGAAGTATGACAAAGCCGGAATTTTCCCCCATTGCAATTTTGCACCCTAAATCCTACAAGAATTTACCAGCGTTAGAAATAATGGAATCCGTTAACTCGCTCTCCTTTTTATACTGTAGGTCCCAAGTTACAGAGCGTAAATTTTTTTAATTTAACTTTGTCGAGAGGCTATATCCATTCACGGATGGAGGGCTGTTCCATTGGAAGTGGAGTGCTTATAAAATTCGCGTCATATCCTCTCTCTCTCTCTCTCTCTCTCTCTCTCTCTCTCTATATATATATATATATATATATACAGTATATGTATGTGTATGCACTTTTATATATATACACACACACACATATATATATATATATATGTATATATATATATATATATATATACAGTATATATATGTATGTGTATACACGTATATATATATATATATATATAAATAATGTCAATTCAAGTCTGATGTTTGACCAGTTTTTATCATCACGCTGTCGAGCGCAGATTGGTGATGGTGGGAGATTTTTGTCTGATCGCTCGTTGTAAACCAACCTAGAATAGGTGGTCCTTACTAATACAGCTTTTCTGATCATAGCGATATGCAAACCCTTTCACCACGTTAAAGTATCCTCACTCAGAAATGGAATATATATATATATATATATATACTGTATATATATATATATATATATATATTTTATATATACATATATATATATATATATATATATATTTTATATATACATATATATATATATATATATATATTTTATATATACATATATATATATATATATATATACATTTGTATATATATATATATATATATATTATATTTATATATATATATATATATATAACATATATATATATATATACATATATATATATATATATATATAATATATATATATATATAAAATGTATATATATATATATATATATATAAAAAATATATATATATATATATATATGTATATATAAAAATTATATATATATATATATATATATATACAGTATATATATATATGTATATGTATATATATATATATATATATATATTAATTCCATTCCTGAGTTAGGATACCTTAACATTTTGGATGTTTAACCCATAATATTTGTTTGTAATGCATTTATAGGGTCTAAAGTCAAGTAGTAAAGAAACGCATTGGTGCATATGGACACATGCTTACATAAAGGTCCCTTGATTTACCTTTGACCCAGTCTTACGTGGGTTAGGCACCAAATTAGACACTTAGGACAGAATTTCAAAAGAGACATATTGACACGAGTTTCGCACTTATAGTCAAACTGTCATTGAAATGTTGATTTGTCCCCTGAGGTCAGAAAGGGTCCATTTTTTGACACGTTTTATGATTTTTAGCAGGTATACCCTTTTGAATTAGAAACTGTCTTAGCTGGTATTTCATTCACTTTAACATGGCTACATTTTGAGCCACATATTGTAAACACACAGATATGCGGCAGAGTAATGTTAACTTAGGTATTTCCTAAACGCGAAATTTGTCCTCTTGTGAGATTTGATTTAGTCTTAAGTGGATTTTTCACCAATATATTTACTATAGACTAATGTTTTCCTAATGTAGGGAATATTTGTATGAACAATATTTCATACATGTAGAAATATTTCAATTAAAAGTCTGTCTTCAGTAGGTTTTGCACTAACAGACCTACTTATGACTCCTTATTCTAAGGTAGTACACTTGAAATGTATTATTTGGCTCTGTTTTTGGTTGATGTAGGTTAAGATATCATTTAAACCACTTTTTGGGGCACTTCAAATACAAAACTTAAGACTGGCTATTTGGAGGTCCCCTCATGACTATACATAAATTGTGGCACTCAAAACTTAAGTAGAATAGATCTCAGTTACATGTTTGCTAGCTCCTGGACTATTAAAATAATGACTTCATTGTTAACCCTCATTCTTCGGACCATACGGTTGCTAGCAAGGGTGTCCTGGTTAGTTGGTGTACGGCATTTGTTTAGTGTTAATTTGGCTAGTTTTCCGTGTCCATTTTTAGTGGTCTTGTGGGCTTCATTTTGCATTTGCTTTCTTCCAAGTGTGTCCAGCAGTCTCTTTTCATGTGAGTTTTGCGGGTCTATCTCTTCCGCCTGAAGGAGAAGTCTTTTGAGTTTATTATTCAGAGGGCAGTCTCTCTCTGCTTTGATTGACTTGAATATGATACTGCAGTTTCTGATGTCGATCCTGGTTGAAAGGGAAATTAGGTTAGTTTCGGCTCTTAACAAGCAGAGTCTGGTCCACATTTGAGAGCCACTGATGAGTCTCAAGGCACTCCTAAGGATGCTTTTCGAGTTTGTCAGTGAGGTGAGCTAGGTGCTGCATAGTCGATGTGAGATCGAATTGCTTGAACATAAAAGAGTCTTAGGAGGCTCTTTGGTACTCCTTGTTTGAGGGAGGTCATTCATTTAATGGCTGAGAAACGAATTTTTGTTCACTCTCTTAGGTGGGTTACTTCGCTGGGCAGTGATAGAGTTTTGCTGATGTTTACTCCTAGATGCATGAATTGACTCACCCATTCAATGCGTTCACCCATCAGAGTGAAATTCTGTGGGTTTTGTGGGTGTTTTAAGGCTATGGCTTTGGTCTTGTTGGTGTTGATCTTTAGGCCAAGGTCTTTGCATTTAGCCTGGATCATGTCCAGTGCCTTTTGGGTGCTTTTTCGTGTGTGAGCTTTATGTGGGCAGATGATACATATGTCATTGGCGTATATGAAGATTTCCACTCTGTTTAGGAGGTCTAGAGTGGCTAGATACTCCATAAATAGGTTGAACAGATAGGGGCTTAGTATGCCCCCTTGTGACGTTCTATTCTCTAGGGGAATGAATTTGGAGGTTTTTCCTTGAAAGGTGACTCTGGCCTCTCAGGTCTGCGTTTAGTTCTGAGTCCAGGCCAATAGATGTCCTTTCACTCTTTTTTCAACAAGTGTGAAGAGGATGGCTGGGGAGCTATCTAGCTCAAATGCCTTCTCAAGATCGAGAAAGATGACAAAGGCTTATTTGTCGTTGATTGTTGTAAGAACATCGGTTATACATTCCTGTAGGCATACAGGCGGTGATGTAGTGGGCCTATTTTCCATTGAAGTCTTTCAAGTACCATTCGTTCATCTACTTTCTCGGTGCAGCTGATTAAAGCGATATGTTGGTAGGTGTCTGGTTCTTTGGGTTTTGGGATGGGTTTTGTGTCCTGTTGGATCCATGTTATTAGGCGGAGTCTTTCTGTGTGTGTTCTGTTGATTAAGTGCAAGTGCAACAACTTCGCGGGCTTCCCATGTTCCTTAGCATACTGTATGTAATTAAGTCTGCTCTAGGGGCAGTGTTCTTTCTGTCTTTTGCAATAGCCGTGTTGAGTTTTTCCATGGTGTAGGGATTGTCGGTGTCATCTCTCATGTTGCAGGCGGCTTCTGTAATGTTATTCCTGATTGGGAGCAGGGTTCTCTGCCTGTTTATGGTTTGCAGAGGAAGACATGCATTTTTGGCTCGGTCGGCAAAGTTGCTAGCAATTCTGTTAGCTTCTGTTAATGGGTCAGGGTGGGCAACTCGGGGTGTACTGTATTTCCTAGAGATCTTGTTGAACCAGCCCCATATATTTGCTAGAGATGTGTTGAAGTTGATTTCATGGCACTATGAGTACCATTTGTTTATTTTCACTTCCAGTGTTACCTGTAAGGAATGTTTGGTGATTTCAACGAGTAAATCATAAAGTTCATCAGTTCTCTATCTTCTGAAGAGCTTTCTGGTTCGGTTGATTCTTGTACTCATTTCCTTGATGCGGCTGTTGCAGTACCAGGCATCCGCATGCTTTGTTCCTGAATACTTTTTCTGAGGCATGGATATACTGGCAGCAGCATTTAGTTGTTTGCTGAAGTCAAGTAATAGGATGGAGATACGTTGTAAGGGTTCTTGATATATTCTCGAGCCCATTCTGTCATAGCTTTCTGGAATCTTGCCCAGTTTGCAAGGTTTGGGTACCCCCTTTTCGAGGGTGGAGGAGGAGGAGGGTATTTCTCCAATTCGAGATCAATTTCTATGGCTAGGTGATCACTTGTTAGCACAGGATGCAGTCACCACTTAGCACCCCTTTTGATGGTGCTTGACAGGAAGGTGAGGTCTAGACGACCACCCCTTAGATGAGTTGCTTTTGACACATTGTTAAGCAGTGTTACGTCAGGATATTCTTGCTGTTGGGCATGCAAGTGTCTGCCTGTCTACTTTGTTGCTGATGTTGAGTTCAGAAACTGTTGGTGAGCATTGAAGTCGCCTGCAATGATTGTGCCATCCTCAGAGGCGGCAGCAAAGAACCCCTCTCCACTGATGCTTTTGGTTGGAGATTTGTCGAGATTTTGGCCTGTGAGGGTTGTGGCTAGCAGAAATATCTGAACACTGAGTATCTCTGCTTCTGTCCCACAGTCGATACTTTGTAGTCTTTTTGAGGGGATGTTATTCTTAATGAGAGTTGTTAGTCCTCTCGTTGTTGGTGTTAGATATGTAGTGTACACTTTGTGCCCTGAAAATGAAAATGGTGTATTCTCATTTAACATGGCATTCTTGCAGCACAATGATGTCTGGATTTTGTACTGAGGTTTGGGATTGTAGGAAGGCGAACTGGTTTCTGAGTCCGTAGGCGTTCCATTGGAGTACTTTCACTTTAATGTTGCTCAGAATATCTTCGTTGTTGTGTGTGGTTGTGTTAGGATTGGTTGCTGGAGGGACTATGAAAGGACTAGAGCTTGAAGTTCTTGGGTGGCATTAACAAAAATGAAATCATCAAGGGACTGCTTAGAAAACTTAATCTTTTGTGACTTTAAAAAATTACAAAGGACGTTAGAAATGGCAGCTAAAAAGGGTGCCGTGGGCAAATGATGGGGTCGTAATCGTTCCATTCAGTGGTGGGTGGTACTAAGGGAATGGAGGGACGTGAGGCACTTGAACGGCTTCTGACAGCGGGACTAGGGAGGCTTGGGAAATCACGAGGAATTGGAGGTGATGGGTGTGTGGGTTTCAGGTACGGAGTAGGATGAGGAAGGTTGTGGTCGGGTTTGCTGGGAGAAAGTAGAAGGGATGGAAGGAGAGGTGAATCTTAGTGGTGAGGGTGTGGAAGGAGTGTGGGAGGGGAATCGTTTTGACTTTGGAGGATGTCTTGGAGGGCGTTGAGGTTTTGGTTTTGGGAGAGGACTTGGAGGAGAGGGAAGTTCAGGAATGGCATGTCTGGAAGGATTAAGATTAGGTCGGGAGGTGCAGTTGGTTGGAGGAGGGGTATGGTTGGGTTGGAGGTTGGTAGGTTCAACGTGGCTGACGTGGCTGCAGGTTGTAGTGGCGGTCTGCTCCCTGGAGGTCGGCAATACGCTACAGTCTTGCAGGACATCTGTTATGCCAAGCATGGTGAGGTCCTTGGCAGTTGGGGCACTTGGCAATGGTGTGGTGTCCGGCCTTGAACCTGGCGATACAATAGGCTATAGGATGTTGTCTGCTGCTGCAAATTGCACACACCTCCGGGCCTGTCCAGCGGCTCCTGTGGTGTCCGAACTTCTGACACCTGAAGTATCTGAGAGTCTTTGGGAAGTACTCCTCTGTGTAGATGGTTCCCCAGTGGCCAAAGGAGAGCTGTGGAGGTCGTCGTCCCTTGATAACTGCCTCCAGCTTGTGGGATCTCCTTCCAGATTTCCCTTCACATCTCTTGGCTGTGAGAATGAAAGGGTGGTTCAGCGCAGGTTCCAGTGGAAGATTGAGGTCATAGATGATGATGATGGTTTGTCGACAGGGTTAAGGTGTAGGACGTTCTCTTGCTGCTCAAGGAAGTTCTTAGCCTGATTGTCCTGGGCAGAGATGACAAGTTGTCCTCTGCAATTTGGCATGATTGTCATGTTCAGGTGTGGGTTCCTGACCTCCATGGCGGCTATGGCAGCATAAGAGGTCATGTTGGGGCCAGGAGTAAGTCTGAACCTGGTTGACTGGGTAGACGTGCTATTAGTGTTTTGCTGTGGAGGTGGTTGCTGGGTAGGTCTTGCGACTCCTCAATGTGAGACATCTCTGTTTTTTTATCCTTCCCTTCTCCACTCTGGCACGAGGGGAGTAGGTAGGGATGGGGGATGAGCCCCTGGCTGCCTTCGCAAACACACGATGGTAGTCTACAGCCTTGTTGAACTGTTGTTAGGTTTTGGTTGGTTTCTGTCTCAATAACACAAAATATTGGGCTAGAGGCTCAGTTCAAATTCGAAAACTCAAATTCACTAACACTTGGTATGAAAGTCCATGGACAGAGTACTCAAAATTTCAGTTACTCTGCTTTAAATTACGGCCGTGAGTACAATTACGGCCGTGAGTGTACTAATGAATGACTTTTCAACAGTTTTACTATGGTTCAGTGTAGCAAAAAAAAAAAAAAAAAAACTCCTCTTTCAATTTAGGATCTCAGTCCCTTCTTTGATGACAAGTGTGCCATTATTTATGCTGACTGGAGTAATAGCGTGTATTTCAAGCCCCTAAATTGATTTGATGGCGTTATAAATGCCATGTATGTTGTTTGCTGTCAGCATAGACTAATTTCCTAACCCCTTTCCATCAACCAGCAGTTCTGTAATATACACATTTAATGTTGTACCAGTGCAAATGAGTGGGTCTTTACAAGATTTACATCATATGCTTTCTGTTTTTGTTCAAGTAAGTAGTGTATGGCGTCAGAGTTCTCATCAAATCAGTTTGCATGAGAGTACTTAGTAAAGCCAATTATTGCTTCTGCAGCGTCTCGTATAAGTTTTCAGAAATTTGCCCACTCAGTGCCTAGATCTTGACAATAAATGCCAGTTAAGGAAGAAAGGCCCTTGATATTTTGAGTGCAGAAACTACCTCTTAGTTTCGTTCTTTTTCAGGCCAGTGCAATTTAATTTCATAGATGTTGACTGATTTTGGATTTGAGGTTGAATCATTAATATGAAGATGAATCTCACTTGTCAGATTCAAGTTCAACACTCCACCTCATGCAGGACTCAGATTATTCTTTCATTATCAGTGTGGCTTTGCATCCATGTGTTTTTGAGTTTGATAAGATTGTGCTAAGAACATATGGAGAGTTGTTTGGAGCCACTAGAATTCATATTCCCTATGTCAAAATGTCCTATGACATGTCCTCATAGAGTGTTGCTTTTCCCCCCAACCTCAGCATTAAAATCTCCAAGCATGACTACCTTGTCAAGTCCGTTGATATTTTTGCACTACCTCAAGGGCTCAATGGGTGTTGCCAGCATCCAGTGTTTTAGCGAAAGCACTGATGAGCGTCAAGAATTGTGGTACCTTAAGGTAGGATAGCAAAATCCCATGCCATCAATCCTAGGTGAGTCCTTTGACAAATCTCTCCAAAGGAACGTGTACCCTTCTGCTAGTATTTGTGTTTCACTAATTACAGTAACGTCTGTATTATATCTATGAAGCTCCGTGGTAACTGTCACATTCTCTTGGTTGGTCTTGTATTGTTGCCAGTAATCTGATCTATGGGCATTTGTATGTTACAGGTTTCAATAATAAGTTTGTGATTGATTTTTTGTGACTTTAAATTTGCCTGTCCTAGTCCCTTTGTGGCCAGATATATGAAATCAAGGTTAGAATAAACAATGTTTTGGTCACCTTTTTAGGCCCCTCCCTTTAAATGGGTTAGCTGTGTAGTGCCTTAACAGGGTAGCTCAGTTGCACATATGGTTGCTAAATGGTTTGCAAGGACTTTCATACATGACTCTGGCTAAAAACTGTCAGTTTCCACATAGACCTACTCCCACCACCCTGCCCCATCGCCTAAAGGACTTGATAATTGATGATAAGGAGTTGCTGAAGATCTGGATTATGTATTCGCCCTGCAAAATTATTGTTAGAAGAAGGATTTAGCATGTGTCCAAATACAAATTTGACAGAGCCACCTAATATCAGGTGGCTAAAAGAAACTGATTACCCAGGTTATTGGGGATTGCTGAAGAATAGTCTGGCTATCACCTCAATGGCTGTCCACAATTCAAACTTCCTACTTAGGGAAGGGCCTGTAGCCTTCACCTCAATAGACTAACCGACAAGGCAGTGGGACCACTCACTTGGTTTAGCCCCTCAGTTGAGATAGTGTGTCTGGGTGTAATACCCTCAAACATCACATGTTTTTGTAAGATAGTGGACAAGGGTATATGCGTGGGCTACTGTGCATAGGATCGAGTCCTACCACTTAAAGTAAACGTCGAGAATGTTAATGGGTGTTTATTGACATTAGAAATATACATATAGCAGGTGATGTAGGTGGCTATGGGTATGTGATGGCCACATTTCTTCAACTTCCCATAGGTTCCAACTGCTCCAGTCTGCCACTGCCTTTTCCATACACATAATATGAAATTCGTAGTAGACTCAAGTTTTTTTATTGTTAAAATACAATAATTGGTAAAATAAACTTTGCCCTGCTTTTCTTATTCCCAATGGGAGGTGCATTAAAATCCCTACAGTATCCTCTATCTTAGTTGTTCCTACATTATACATGCACATTAAGTTAATCGTCAAAAAAAAAAAAAACTCCTTTCACTGAAACGGGCCACATTTACTTTCCAATGAGATACTTAAGCTCATTAAACTGTATCTGTTCATTTAAATAATTGTAGGACAACTTACTCTAAGTGAAGTTCTTACTCTTATTCGCTTCTAGTTCCATTACTTAGCTTTTCCCATTTCGCCTTTTTCTTGAATAAACCTTTATCTTTCTGGGTACTTGTATGACACACACATGTAATTATATATATATATATATATATATATATATATATATATATATATATATATATATATATATATATATCCACGCCTATTGACGCAAAGGGCCTCTGTTTCATATATATATATATATATATATATATATATATATATATATATATATATGAAACAGAGGCCCTTTGCGTCAATAGGCGTGTATATATATATATATATATATATATATATATATATATATATATATATATATATATTGGCAATAGAGAAAAGAATAGATGACGAATCATCATGTGGAAAAAAT
>NC_090725.1:246304238-246311738 GCF_036898095.1 Palaemon carinicauda | reverse complement strand
TGATGATTATATGTAAATGAATAGATGTTCATGTATATATATATATATATATATATATATATATATATATATATATATATATATATATATATATATATATATATATATACAGTGGAACCTCTACACACGAACGTATCTACATCCGAATTTTCCAACACCCAAAGTAAAATTCGAGCAATTTTTCGACTCTACACCCGAATTTTATTTCGACACACGAAGTAAGCAATTTTTGTCGTACCGGTTGTATCCGAATTTTTCGACACGTGAAGTACAATTCGAACACGTTCCTACTCTACACCCAAATTTTTTTTCGACACCCGAAGTAAACAATACCCGTACATGTAGATGGTACTCATAGCGCCGGATGTATTTTTTATTTCCGCCGATAGAAGGCAGTACTTCGACCTCGGAGGGACCCTCAATTACCGTGGCTTGGGTCATTCCTCTGTTCTCGTCGGCTTCATGTGGTTGTGCCCTGTGCGTTCTGCTATTAACTGTGTTTTAATCGTGATTTTTTACGTTCATCCTTTTACGGTATTTTACGTAAATCATGGGTCATAAAAGGCTTAGGTTCGCAAGTGGTAGTGGTGAGAAAAGGAAGAAGAAAATGCTTTCTTTAGAAGTAAAGCAAGGAATTATTGAAAAGCATGAGCGTGGCGCTCGCGTGAGTGAACTCGCCGCCCGTCCGTCTCCTCTCTGCGTAGCAAGACCGACACCTGCGCTGGACTTTCTAAGGTAAAATGACGCTAAAAACCCGTTTCTTATTTATTATTTCTTTATAATTATTCTTTTTTACATGTCTATTATCTAATTTAGTGTGCATTATTGTCATGTGTAATTATGTGTAGTAATTTATTAAGGAGTTATCATAGGTTTTTGGGCTCAACCATGGATTAATCCTATTTCAATGTATTCTTATGGGAAAATTCGTTTCTACTACCGAACATTTTCTACACCCGAAGTCGGTTGTGGAACGGATTAAATTCGTATGTAGAGGTACCACTGTATATATATATATATATATATATATATATATATATATATATATATATATATATATATAAAGCATGAACATATTTGCATACACGGATACATACATATATATATATATATATATATATATATATATATATATATATATATATATATACGCATATACTGTATATGTGTGTACATATCACGAAAGCTGACACGTGATGAGAATAATATATGTATTATATGCAAAAGGAAAAAGTTAAAAGCATATATATATATATATATATATATATATATGTGTGTGTGTGTGTGTGTGTGTGTTTCATATTTACAAATAAGACATATTCTCTCTCTCTCTCTCTCTCTCTCTCTCTCTCTCTCTCTCTCTCTCTCTCATGTTTAAGATTACTTGTGTTCGTTTTTAGGTTTTCTGCCTTTTATATGGTCCGTATAAAAAAAACCTCCAAACCATTGAACTGCGTTTACTGAAAGCGTGACTGAAATCATATGCGAAAAATTCCTTTGGATGTGACGTCAATTCTTCCCACGCCCTACTTGACCTACTTGATGGGACAATGCCTTTAGTCAGGATCCTGGCCTTACGTTTGATGTGAGAAGAAATTGTGAAATTTGAATATAAAATCACGAATAAAGAAAGCGTCACATTTCTCTCCTTTCTTGTTCATATGTTGTAATATTTTAAATTATATTATTTACCATTCTTTAACATTAACATGTATGTAATAGGAGTGAACGTCGCATTAGCCTTACCTGGACTCGCTCGCTCTTTTTTATTACGTTTTGGAATTGGAACCAACTCAGGTTACAGCAATAAGTGGGAATCAAGAAAGAACAATAGCGACCAAAGAGCCTTGTTTTTACCAGTGGAGATTCAGAAATGAGAGCAAGTGTCTCTCAATATTCCTTAATATTTTTCTTATTAGGTTTCTTCATCAACATGAATTTAGTTGATTTACTGCTACTGTATGATGATCGGCTGTTTAGCCTTTGATCCAATTGTTTTTTTTTTTTGAAGTGATTGGTAAGTTTAAAATCATAAGGCTAGTAATTTTCCATTTAAGGAATTTACCTTGTTTGTCTGGACATCTACGCTGTGTGAAGAAAGGGTCTAGTTTTGCATTCCATTTGAAAACTGTGGCATATGTAAGAAAAGGTGGTGTTGCAGAAATCCCCTTTCAAAGGACATTGAAACGCAACGTTACACCCTTGTTATGTGTTGCATGAATTCTACCTGACTTGCGAGGGTTTTAGCCTCTTTTTATCAAACCCCAAGAGAGAGAGAGAGAGAGAGAGAGAGAGAGAGAGAGAGAGAGAGAGAGAGAGAGAGAGAGAGAGAGATTTATCAGATGTACAAAAGTGTGCTCACAATGCTGATGCTCATATTACTTTCGTTCTTTTTATTCCAGGTGGTTGTTTATTGTCGCATATGTTATATTCAGGTCCTTTATTTAATGCTGCATTCACGTTCGTAATAATCTGGCAATTTATTCAACATGGTCAAGGATTTAACGATTACAACAAATTATACACGTGGTGTTTTACTTTAATGATACTAAAATGGTCTTTTAACTTATTTACCTTTCATACATGTACATACAAACTCTAAAATATTTCATATGTATATATTTCCATGTTTTATATTGGGCTTTTTCTCCTTTTTTCGCTATTTTTCGTCTTATTCGATATCATACTTCTTAATTATTCACATCTTAATTTTTTTACTATTCATTTATTCAATATTTTACCCTTCACCGTCGTATGTATGAAGTTTTGGCTTGAAGCAATTTCCAGTGGAGTGAGATTTAAGAAAGCTATAAATATCTGATTCCAAGGCATTGCGCTAAAAAGGCAGCGATACGTGGGCTTTGGAAATGGATCTCATAAAACTGCAACTATCCTGAACGGATATGCATTAGTTGTCCACATTTATTTGAAAAGGCCTTGGCCATCAGTGCCTGAAGCACACTGAGGCTTGAAATTTAATTACCTGGATCGGAATTGCATTGGCTGTTTCGATTGTAATATCACGTACCATTGCAGCTTCCTAGAATAGCGCTTGTCTTAAGACAACAACTTTGGGAAAGGCAGATTTGATAACTGTTGTGATAGCCTATTGGAAACGCCCCTGGCTGCAATCTGATGGACGGGAATTCGAGACCAGCTCAAGCTCGATAGTTTCTATTAGTCTCGGCAACCTCACCATCCTTGTGAGCTAGGAATGGGGATTTTAAGATGATCTTATACTGTAGGTCTACATGCTGAGTTATCAGCAGATATTGCCCTGCCCTCCCTGGTCCTAGCTTAATGGAGAGGGTGCTTAGACGCTGATCATGCGTGTATATGGTCAGTCTTTAGGGCATTTCCCAGTCCCTCGACACTGCCATTCATGAGTTGACTTTGAACAGGAGCAATTGAAATGACGATCGCAGGAAGATATGGGACAAGTTCAAGTCGAAGTGCCTTTGAATACTACAATTTCCTGAGAGGGAATATATAAAAATAAAGCGGAAAGTTTCTCTGTTCGCCACGATTTGCGGCTCAGACCGTTGACTTAATTCACTCAAAAATATACGTAACAGGGCCTCGAGGGCCCCGGTTATTATATTAAACAGAAAATAGGCAAGTATTTAAGACCATTATACATGTTGTGACAGTCGTGTTATTGATACTGTAGTACCCATGTAGAAGATCATTGTCGATCCTCTCAGGTATTTTGTAAGACAACGGCTTACGTCAAAGCCGTTGTAGTTCCATTGTCTGCATTGAATTTCTCATTATGAATCATGAAATGGCGTCATGTATTGTTAACTGAAATTTTGAAGAAAAGTTTGCGTTGCTTTCATCACAACCATTTGAAATATTTTGCTTTCGCTACCTTGCATACCGCTTTCAATTCGTTTTGTTCACATTTTTAATCTAGCAACCTGTAGCGCATGTGACTAATACAAAAAAAAAAAAAAAAAAAAAAAGATACCCCATAGGGGAATTGTTGTTCGGTTTCGTATAAAAAAAAAAATGCGCCGTATATAAATGATACTGTGGCCCAACGGTTCCTCATCTGCTAGTACAAAATAGAGTTGACAGCTGTAGACTTTATAAGCAAGTTATAAGTACAAAGGCGAGATAAAGTTAAGAAATTTTAGGTGAATACTTATAGCTATAGAACTGGGCCTATAAAAGAGCACATAAAGAAAATTTCTTTGCGGAGCAAGTGGTTCCAGTAGACCCCCAAGAAGGTAAAATAGATAGATATGAGAAAGACTAAGAATTGTATAAGATTTGGGAGGTTGTAACATTGTCGGTCTACTGCCTGAAAACTGACTTCTATAGTGAAGTATTGATGTAAAACTATATATGCAGGTGATGCTACTCTGCATCAGTTCCATCTCCTGAATATAGATTTAAGGTTGCTGAATCCTTGAATAAAGATCTTGTTAAAATTCGTTCGTGGTGCAAATTATGGGGCATGAAATTGAATCATAAGAAAACTCAAAATATGATTATAAGTAGGTCGAGGGCAGTGGCTCCTCAACATGCAGATCTCAGCATTGATTTTTTTTTTTTTTTTTTTTTTAACTTTGTATGACTTAAAATTTTAGGTGAGATTCATGATAACAAGTTTGCGTTTGAGAAACATATTCCATCCGTTTCTTCTTTAATTCCGCAAAAAAAAAACTGGCTCGTTAAGAAAGTTTTAAGATTTTCGGTGGTCAATCTATTCTGAAGTGTTTTAACTCTTTCATTCAACCTTGTTTCGAGTATTGTTCTCCTGTCTGGACTTCAGCTGCTGAATCTAATCTTAATTTGTTGGACAGAAACTTACGGTCTATTAAATTTCTTATTCATGATCTAGATATTAATCTCGGGCTCCGTTTTTCAATTAGTTCGTTAAGATTTTTCATAATTCTGACCATCCTTTGCATTCAGATCTTCCCGGATAGTACCATCCTGTTCGTAATACTAGGTATGCAGTTAATTCTAATAGCCAGGCCTTCTCCGTCGCGAGGCTCAATACTACACATTATTTTTGAAGTTTTATTCCAACTGTGATCAAGTTGTGGAATGATCTTCCTAATAAGGTAGTTGAATCGGTGGAAATTCTAAAGTTCAAACTTGCAACAGACTGACAGAAGTCTACTTTTATAGTTTATGTATGAAAAATCCAATAAAAGTTTTCATATATAAATAAGAAATAATGTTGTTACTGTTCTTGAAATATTTAATTTTAATTACTCATTACTTCTCTTGTTTTTTCTTTTTTTCCTTTCCTCATTGGGCTATTTTTCCCTGTTGACGCCCTTGGGCTTATAGCATCTTGCTTTTCCAACTATGGTTGTAGTTTAGCTAGTTACAACAACAACAACAACAACAACAATAATAATAATAATAATAATAATAATAATAATAATAATAATGATGATAGGATAACTGCCAGAAGAGAATAGCCAGCCTTTGGAAGGGATGACTGAAAACTTAAAAGACTTGGTGGTAGGTTTATATAGAGGGATAGTAAAATACTTTAGGGGTCTAAGATATATTACTAGAGATTATAACTCCACATGCTTTTGAAAACTTTGACAGTTTATTTGAGATGAATGCTGAAGGACTACAGCTGCCTGAAGTTGAATGACTGAAAAATCGTAGTAAAATTAAACCTAAGTATTCTGCAAGAATAAAACCATAAGATAAAATACGGCTTAAAAAAAATTGCAATAATTTTACTCTCTCAGATTTGATCACTGAGTTCCATCGGAACGCTGCTGGCGTGAATGTATCGAGTAAGAACTAAACTGGTTTTTCTTTCATGTCCAAAATAAAATCGAAAATTGTTTTATCACAGTTGTTTTCAATTTAGGTATAATTTTACTCATCATTTGTAATTTTAAGATAATATTTCCGTTTTATTTAATCTATGTTGATATTATTATGGAGAGAAAGCATTAAAACCGGTGCGTGCCTTGACAAGCACCGCAGCTCAGCACTTCCAAATCATCTCTTTTCTCCCTCGGCCCCTTTCATATGAAACTCCTCTTCGATCTTCCAGCAGACTTCCAAAGAAGTTCTCCAGCAGCTTAAGAGAATTCGAGCGGATTATCTCCGTGAAGGGAATGGCAGAGAGAGAGAGAGAGAGAGAGAGAGAGAGAGAGAGAGAGAGAGAGAGAGAGAGAGAATAGGCTTGGTTGAAGTAGAGTAATAGTGAAGGAAACAAACTCATGTAATAAATGTATGCACTTGTACATTGTTATTTACATTAATACACACATATATATATATATATATAAATATATATATATATATATATATATATATATATATATATATATGTATGTATGTGTGTGTGTGTGTGTGTGTGTTTTAATGATTTTATAGTTATGCCAATCTAAAGTTTGTTTTGATAATTTTATAGTTATGCAAATTTAAAGTTACGTCTTATTTTCTCCAAGTTTATTTTTTAAAATCCTGAAACTTATTCTAATTGTGGTGTAAGGTATTTACATTATTTTCATGTTGCTTTCCATACATAAAATTCGATCAAATACGGATCTCTCTCTCTCTCTCTCTCTCTCTCTCTCTCTCTCTCTCTCTCTCTCTCTCTCTCTCTCTCTCTCTCTGGTTGATCTGTGTATCAGTTTTTTATGTGATCCTTTCTCTGGAGATAGTGAATGGGGGGGGGGGGGGGAATCTTCCCGACTAATGGCATTGCTATCTGGAGTAGTTAATCTGAGATTAGTAACATACAAACCTTTCATCTTCTCTTGCTTAAGTAAGCATAGGGGGAATGAAGGAGAGATAATGCGGGAACAATAATTGCTGTTGAAGAAATAGTATTTCATGCGTTGAGTATCAGTTTTGAGTATTTATATTAGAGTATTTTTTTTTTCTTTTTAAACGTATCTTTTAAATTTTCCAATAAGGAAACTTCAAGAAGAATTAGAAACAAAAATAAAAACGTTTAGATTAGCTTTCTCTTGTAGATCATAAAACAAAATACAGTATTGTAATCTCATAAAAATAATTTGAATTTTTTGGATAATGCATTATCACAATCTGATATAGCCGATTCAACCATGAATTAGTACTTACATTGTCCTGTTTTCAAACTTATTCGTATTCGTGTCCCAATCCTTTAAAACGAAAAACATTATAAATTTAATATTGTTTTTCAGTTATAGTAGGATTACTTTTTTGCACTACCGCTAGAGAGTTATTGGGCCCTCTGATTGGCCAGACAGTACTACATTGGATCCTTCTCTCTGATTACGATTCATTTTCCCTTTGCCTACACCCACACCGAATAGTCTGGCCTATTCTTTACATATTCTCCTCTGTCCTCATACACCTGACATCACTGAGATTACTAAACAATTCTTCTTCACTCAAGGAGTTAACTACTGCACTGTATTTGTTCAGTGGCTACTTTCCTTTTGGTAAGGGTAGAAGAGACTCTTTAGCTATGGGAAGCAGCTTTTCTATGAGAAGGACGCTCCAAAATCAAACGATTGT
>NC_090725.1:246276738-246299238 GCF_036898095.1 Palaemon carinicauda | reverse complement strand
GTTTGGGCATGCTCTTTGCACTCCCCAAGAGAGATTAGCTCACCATACTTTCAACTGGATTCCTCAAGGCACTACAATAGTTGGAAGACCCAGACCTACATGGCTGAGGACTATGAAGCGTGAAGTAGGAAATGATGAATGGAGAAGTATTTATTTAAAAGCTCAAGAGAGAGACGACTGGCGAAATCTAACTGAGGCCCTTTCCGTCAATAGGCGTGGGAGGAGATGATGATATATATATATACAGTATATAAATAGGTAGTAGGTATTAGGTTGGCCACCCGTTGAGATACTACCTCTAGAGAGTTATTGAGTCCTTTGACTGGCCAGACAGTGCTACATTGAATCCTTCTCTCTGGTTACGGTGCATTTTCCGTTTGCCTACTCATACACCGAATAGTCTGGCCTATTCTTTACAGATTCTCCTCTGACCTCATACACCTGACTACACTCTCATTACCAAAAAATTCTTCTGTCAAGGAGTTAACTATTGCAGTGTAATTATTCAGTGGCCACTATCTTCTTGGTAAGGGTAGAAGAGACTCATTAGCTATGGTAAGCAGTTCTTCAAGGAGAAGGACATTCCAAAATCAAACTATTGTTCTCTAGTCTTGGGTAGTGCCATAGCCTCTGTATCATGGTCTCCCACTGTCTTGGGTTAGAGTTCTCTTGCTTGAGGGTACACTCGGGCACACTATTCTGTCTTTTTTCTCTTCCACTTGTTTTGTTAAAGTTTTTATAGTTTATAAAAAAATACTTGCTTTAATGTTACTTTTCTAAAAATATTTTGTTTTTCCTGTTTCCTTTTCTCACTGGGCTATTTTCCCTGTTGGGGCTCCCAGGCTTATAGCATCCTGCTTTTCCAACTAGGGTTGTAGCTTAGGAAGTAATAATGATAAAATATATATATATATATATATATATATATATATATATATATATATATGTATATATATCAGTGTACCCGGCTTCTAAATATTTAAATAGATATGCGCACACACGCATAAACACAGATTCAACCCTTCCTCCCTCCCCCTTCCCGAATACCTCTTTTCACCAAGGTATGACTGCTCTCCCTCCCATCCACCCGAGGGATGGGGAGAGACCGAGTAGTCATATGTCTGACGATGCTGCTCAGCATGACAGGATATATATATATATATATATATATATATATATATATATATATATATATATATATATATATATAGCCAGGCACCTTGGTCTTTATTACAGCATGTAGTGATAAGCGTAAATAATTGGTAGGGCATATACGGCTGAGCTATTCCAAGTCCTCACGCATCCTGAAAACAGGAATAATAGAAAACAGTTATTGCGATTACTGCACTCAATACATTGCCAAAGCGTATTGATTTTGAAATGCCCCCGGTTCAGCATTAGTGCGCCTGATTAATTTTTTTTTTTCTCTCCTCCTCTACCCCTAGATCTATGTATCACTATTTTTCAAACCATCCTCCCTACGATTTATCCCAGGGGGTAATCTTACTTAAGCCGCTATTACATGGCAACATTTCAGTCAACCATTGGCGTTTTCGTCGAGTTTGACTGACCTAAATGTATTTCTTTTACGAGCGCGACCTACTGTTGCCTGCACTCGCTCAAAATCCTATGTGAGCTAGTGCTCATCCACATGTGTTACGGTGCCGTATTGTTGTGCCGTTCAGTAAGAGGTCCTGCAACTGGCTATTATTGAAAATTTATCTTTTACGTTTTATTTTATTTGCCATTTCTACGCATATAATGGATTTTTACGGTAAGTTCATGTAATATTGATGATGATATTATTATTATTATTATTATTATTATTATTATTATTATTATTATTATTATTATTATTATTATTATTATTATTATTGATTTTGTTTAATTTCGACAGTTAACAAATGTAATATTGCAGACGATGAATTTCATATTAAATTCAGTGGAAAAGATTTACAAGACGTAGATCTCGTCGTCTTGGATACGGGTTTAGGTACTTGTGATGCCTTTTCATCGTAACTAATTTCAGCCAAGATTGGCTTGACAGTGGATATGATTACAAAATTTTGACTAGTTTAACCATAAGTCTTTAATGAGTAAACTTTATACCTTAACTGGTAAAGACTTTTTGTAACCCATTCCCAATTTCAAGGTATCTACAAAGAATTTTGTTGTTATTACAGCCCAGGCCCAGTTTTGCTAGACATCACATAGGACAGTGTTCTTTGGCCTTTATTGTTTTCATTTTCAAACGATTCTATTATGTATCTTGCAAATGTGATAGTTATGTATTTAACTATGCCTGTTCTGATATGCTGCTATTCTCGTACAATTATCTGCTCCTCCAAACACAAAATAGAATTATGCTATCATAAATATTGCTGTAATAAAGACTGGCATTTGTTTATCAGTATGCATGAGACTGAATTTACGCAAAATTTGTAGCCCAAATTCACAGTTCCCTCCTTTTTAGGATTCGCTCTTTATTATTGAAAAAGTATATAATAGTTAGGAATTTTAACCATGTTGGCCAGGGCAGCAGTCGGCCCAATCGTTCAGATACTACCGTTAGTGTTATTGGGTCCTATGACTTGCCACACAATACTATACTGGATTCCTCTCTCTGGTTACGGCTCATTTTCTTTTGTCTACACATTCACTGATTAGTTTAGCCGATTCTTTCCACATTCTCCTCTATTTTCATACACCTGACAACACTGAGATTACCAAACAATTCTTCGCTCAAGGGGTTAACTACTGCATTGTAATTGTTCAGTGGCAATTTTCCTCTTGGTAAGAGTAGAAGAGACTCCTTAGCTATGTTAAGCAGCTCTTCTAGGAGAAAGATACTCCAAAATCAAATCATTGTCCTCTAGTTTAGGTTGTGCCATAGCTTCTGCACCATGGTCTTCCACTGTCTTGGGCAGAGTTCCGTTGCTTTAGGGTATACTCGGGTACACAATGCCATATTATTTCTCTTCCTCTCGTTTTATTAGGTTTTTATAGTTTATTTATAAAAGATCTATTTTGATGTTGTTACTGTTCTTGAAATGGTTCATTTTGATTCGTTACTTCTCTTTTAGTTTATTTATTTCCTTATTTCCTTTCCACACTGGGCTATTTTTCCAGTTGGAGCCATTGGACTTACAGCATCTTGCTTTTTCAACTAGCGTTGTAGCTTAGCTAGTAATAATAATTATAATAATATTTTGGTGGTATCCTTTTCTTCAACGTGTAATACTTCAGGTCTTTAGTTTTACCATTGGTGGACTTCCATCTTAGCTGGATGTCTGCAGCCTCCCAGATTATTTCTTTTGAGTGAAAGCCTTCGAAGTACGGTTACCCTTTTCCTCGATTATATAGATTATTATTTAGAATGTCTCCTAAAAATATTTTGTTTGTCTAGTTTCCATAAGTTCTGTTGTGACTAGGAACAAACGTAGCCTTAAGTGATTGCACTCCAAAACCTAGTATGTATTTTGAAGATCGACATTATTAAAGATTTCGTTGAGTGACTACATTATCACACTATCCAGGAGCCAAATCTAATTCCTTTAACATTTTAATTGTGGTACGGTAAGACCTCATGATAGTAGCTATTAGAGCTAAAGTTTATAAATTTGAGGAGGCTACATTTTTTAAAAATCTTCTTTGGCCATGACTTGTGATATGCATGTAGTTTACATACTTATTTTAGTTTTAGTTCATGTATATTGTCATTTGACAGTTCGACTGGTATTTTTAGTAGTGTTTTCTTTTTTACCCCACGTTTGAATTCAATTTTTTGGGAACCCGCTTTGCAAGCTGATGGTATTCTAATTTGATTCTAGGTAAATTTTAACTTTTTCATAATTTTATGGATAAAGATAATAATGCCTGTTTTCTTTAATACCTATCCCATAAGGATTTTGTGGAATCTACAATGACTCACACATTTGGTGTGCTCGGCTTTTGCTTTCTTTTAGGTCGGAACTTTGTTTATAACACGATTAGGTTATATTTTAGAAATTTTCTTATGACGCCGGCAAAGGCAGATTCCAGTTTATTGGGAGCTTCACTTCATTCCATGACAGTTTCTGTTTATCAAATAGTATGCTTTTAAACATGTATGATCTATTTACAAAAATTGATGTTGCTGATCATCGTTATATATATATATATATATATATATATATATATATATATATATATATATATATACATATACATAGTATTAATGAGGGTTTGCATGAATGTTTTTCCCCCTTCAAGCATGGCTTCAGGTGTTACATTGTGGGTTCTTAGAATTTCTTATGGGATATGGTTATTTGTCCCATGACCTTCTCCCTCCTTCAACCTCGGCTGTCGAAAATCTTCACTTTATTATTAATATTAGCTTAATATGAGATTTACATTATTATTTACATTTTACATATATATTTATTCCACGTGTTTTCTATGTAGTCAATCAATAGTTAACCTTTGTTATTCCAGCCCTTACCTACGTTTAAAGGTGATTCAATAACAAGGTACCTTTGTTAACAGCACGCGATAGATATTTTCGGGAAACGGATCTAATCGTTTCCACCCTCACTAGATATTCAGATATTGCTAAGATTAGTGTGGCTAGCATTATATATCACTTGAAAAACTTTTGTAGAACGGCCAGGTAGTCTGCCATTATCTCATGTTGAGGTGCATAATGAAACTCAGACTTCATACTCATGGTTGTATTATACGGAGTGTTAAAACGACCATCAGCCTTAGACTATTCTTTTTTTAACTTTTTTATCTTTTGGGGCTATTTTTTTTATTTTGAAATAATATTCTCCCAGTTTCGTTGTCAAATATCTTCTTTTATCAGGCAGTTATATTTTGGGTGCGGTTTAATTTAATCTCTCTATTGTTTAAGACAGTTAATTAGATTTTTTCTTCTTATTAATATCTTGTCCAAGGGGATTATTGCTTTTTGGTCTTAACAGTACGATTACGTGAAAAGAGTAAAATTGAATTAGATGAGCCTTTATCAAAAAAAAATTATTGATTCGTTGATGAGAAAATAATGTTTATTTTACCGAATATTTAACGATTATTTACCAAAAATATTATGAGCTATTTAACTTTCATCGTTTGAAGGTAGTCATTCAATTAAAGGTTCCACTAAATTTCATTCAAATATTGAAAATCAGTTGCCAGACCGAAGTTACCTTGCCAAGATATTGGCTGCTATTTCTGATCGTCACTTTTATATGTTGTGTTGACTCATATTTTGAGAAAATTAGAACGTCCTTTCACTTTCGAATTTAATCATAAATTGCAAAAAGAAAAATCTATGGTATTTATTACATCATACTAAAGCTAGTTAGCAATCTGTTGATTGCTCTCCTTGCTTTGCTGGAATTGACTAGTTTTTAGAAATTCTATGTCCTCAGAACTGATTCTCTCTCTCTCTCTCTCTCTCTCTCTCTCTCTCTCTCTCTCTCTCTCTCTCTCTCTCTCTCTCTCTCTCTTATTCCTCCAACTTTGCGAAAGAAATTATTATCGGTTCAATGGATAGGGTTTATAACACCTGCTAACGCAGAAATAGTTACTGTTAATGGGAGTGTTTATATTTTGCTTTGAACTCTACTTATTTGCCATATGTTCTGAGATTAGCATTAAAAAGCATTTGCAGTAATATCAGGACCTTTGATGGAATTTTTGAGTAAATTGAAAGAATGAAGCGTTAATCCAAAGCAGATCAGTTATATCGACGTTCGTATCCTTTCTTGGTGGTAAATATTAGAATTAGCGAATTGAAAGCCAATTTCAGGTTCTCAAACATTTTTTTGGGTGTAATTTATGGTTATACATATCAGATCTAATCATAGCAATAGCAATCAGAGGTTTCTGACCTCCGCCAAAGGTTACTGGAGTCGTCCTTGGCCTAAGATCAATCTGTGGTGGAACTTTTGTCAAAATCCTTGAGCTTGTTTAGGAACTTTTCCTCCTATCTCCTTTGCTGATTCCAATACAAATTTTGTTAGATTACTGTTCATTTATTCTTTACTTACTTCCAGTTCATGATGTAGCTGGGAGTACCTATTTTGTATTGCTAAACTAAACTCATCAGATTTTTCTCTTATTACCGGATTGTTTATTTTCTTTCTTGAAATTGATTTTTATCTCTTTAAATCTAAAAAAAAAAAATTGCTTCCCACCGTCTTATGATCGCTGGACTTTAACTTGTTTAACAGTGTTTCATCTTTAATTAAATTGACTTTTTCACTACGAATAAAAATCTATTTCATTTTTCGTTTCTCCATATGGGCTTCTCCAAGTTCATTTTCTATGTTCCTTTTTATAAAAGAAGATGTTCAGGATTTTAAGCAATTACTACCAGCATGTCACCTCTGTCATTCCTTGTGCCTATTCTAAATTTACCTACTACTGATTATCTTCACTTCTTTTGACCTACTTTACCATTGAAATCACCCAAAACAAATTTAATTGAGTCCTTTGTTTTTTTCATAGATAGCTCCAAATCTTCATAAAAAGTATCTATTTCTTCTTCTGTGTGGGATGTTGTTGGTGCATACGTTTGAATGATCTTCAGTTTGATTACTTTCATGTCCTCTGAAACAAAGTATATGGCCCTCTTTTAAATCTATGTAAAATTCCCCAGTTATAATTTCATTCAATCCTATTTTATATCAATTTATTTCTTTCAGCTCGTCTAGTAACACAGCAAGATCTTTTCCCTAGACAAAGTCCTGACATTGTATGTTGCAAGGTTCAGTTTCCAAAGGTGTCCTATTGTAATCCAGAGATTTTTAAGACCCCTTGCAGTGGGATGTAACTGTCCGCCATCTTGGGCAGTTTTTTCACTGCTGCTAGGGACACGAGGTCGAGACGGGGCTGTGTTACGTCCGAGTTTTGGCCAGTCTTCATTACCGCGCTGGCCACGGGGATTGGTATGTATAGTATATCTATACATATATATATATATATATATATATATATATATATATATATATATATATATATATATATATATATATGTATGTATGTATATTCCAGATTGCCTTAACCATCACCTTTACAACTTATAAATTTAATCACATTTTACTTTCTCTTCCATTTCTCTTAATCTCACAATTATATTCTGCATTTCTGGCACACGTCACGACACCTACATTGCAATAATTCTGCCACATATACGCTCAAGACCTATATTTAACAAAAGTGTTCTTTATTTATCTCGCAAATATCCGGGACAGCTGTTTCAAATAATGACAAACATTCCTTGCAACCATCTCCTTCATAGAAACTTCACCGTTTGTCTCGTGTATAAGAGTTGACTGCCGGTTAGTCTTTTTTTTTCACTTGATGGACGGTGGTATGCCAATAAAGTTCTCGCGGTATTCATTATCTACTTATTTTAACAAGGAATCCATTATTCGTGCTATTTCCTTACACGTATTGCCTTTTTGATACCCCTGTAGTAATTCATTAGTTTACTTTTCTTCCGCTAACATTAACTTTGCCCCCATTATTCATGCCTCCTGAATATTTCAGCAACTTTGATAAATCAAAGTGAGATGTAATTGAGTAGGTAATCGGGCGCATCTAAATGGTGGAATGGGATGGGGAGGCGATTAATATGCAAGAGAGTTTAGGTAAGATATAAATAAAAATGAATGCAGTGGGTGTAAAAGTATAGATCAGACCCAACTGCATACGAGATGAGAGTTTGTGGATAGAACTGCTTTTCAGTTGTGTATTTCTCAAAGGTTTGTCATTATTTTATTATGCTGGTTATTTTGAGATCAAACATTTCTCGGAATTGTTTTTCATATATTTTAATCAGTTTGCTTGATTTGAATTTTATTTGATTACTTTTGGTTTATTGTTAGCTGTATGTGATCCTGTTTTATTTCATAATTTTGTTTTGAGCCAATTGGTCTAGTAATGAGTATAGGATATGTAGGTAACCAACCATGTGAAAGATTTGGTCTTTTTTTAATCAGCCTTTAGTCTTCAAGTTTGTTTCATCCTCCAAATCTATTTTTTTTCTTTTTAACGTCTTAGATAGTTTTCAATACTTTGATCTTTTCACTGATTATTCTTTTTCTCTTTGCCACCCGTTGAGATACTACCGCTAGAGAGTTATGGGGTCCTTTGACTGGCCAGACTGCATTACATTGGATCTTCTCTTTGGTTACGGTTAACTTTTCCTTTGCCTACTCATACACGAATAGTCTGGCCTATTCTTTACAGATTCTCCTCTGTCAACATACACTTGACAACACTGAGAATACCAAACAATTCCTCTTCACCCAAGGGGTTAAGTACTGCACTGTAATTGTTCAGTGGCTACTTCCCTCTTGATGAAGGTAGAAGAAACTCTTTAGCTATGGTAAGCAGCTCTTCTATGAGAAGGACACTCCAAAATCAACCATTGTTCTCTAGTCTTGGGTAGTGCCATAGCCTCTGTTCCACTGTCTTGGGTTAGAGTTCTCTTGCTTGAGGGTACACTTGGGCACATTATTCTGTCTTATTTTTCTTCCTCTTGTTTTGTTAAAGTTTTTTCATATTTTATACAGGAAATATTTATTTTAACGTTGTTATTTTCATGAAATATTTTATTTTTCCTTGTTTCCTTTCCTCACTGGGCTATTTTCCCCGTTGGGACCCTGGGCTTATAGCATCCTGCTTTTCCAAGTAGGGTTGTAGCTTAGCAAATAATAATAATAATAATAATAATAATAATAATAATAATCTTTCTCTCTCTCTCTCTCTCTCTCTCTCTCTCTCTCTCTCTCTCTCTCTCTCTCTCTCTCTCTCTCTCTCTCCGAATCACCTGTTTGACTGTGTATAATATTGAGAAATAATTTCAAGGAAGTTTACGTTGGACCATTTTTTATTTTGTCCCAGGTTTAAATGTTTTTGAGAAGAAAAAAAACTTGTGGGAGCTATGCATACTTCATTGTTAAAAAATTGTAATGAGTACCCAAAGATCGAATCTTTATGGTACATTATATTTTATATTTATTTTTATCGCTTTACATCTTTACATCTTTATTTTTCTCTATTAGATAGTGCCTGTGTATTTATTTGTAAAATACGAAGTGAATTTATGTTTACGAGTGCGTATGTTTGATTTACTCGTTCTCACAGACAGACAAGACACAGATACACACACACAAACATTACCTATATATTCTCTAATTATGAGCTTAAATGTGGAATCATATTTCTTTCTCCGATTTTACTTGTCATTGTTATGTTTTTTTTATTCCCTACGTACGTTCTTCGTCTATCCTGCCTTCGTACCAGTTCAACTCAATCACTCGGCCGAATTTTCTTCAAAATTTGCAATCCCTAATTAAAGTCGGGATCTGTAAAGAGCGAGGTATGCTGAACTCTCTCATGCTGTAATCAAATGTTCTTTGGCACCAGTTGTACCACTTATATATGACGTCCTTGTGAAAGTTAATTATGGGTAAGGGGATTGACCGTTAGATCTCAGAAGTTGTGATCATAACCTATTATTGCTAGGACACCGTAAGGGGCTGGCTGTTTTTTTAGAGGAGTGCTTTGAAGAGGCAGATAGGTGCCAGGAGGTTGGTGAGTAGTAATGTAGTTCCTTCTTTGGATTTTAGCCGAGGGCCAAATATGTCCAAATCTTATCTAGTTTAGACTCGCTGACCACCAGGATGGATCATGGATTTGAGCGGTACGTGTTTTTTTTTTTTTTTTTTTTTTTTTTTTTTTTTTTTTTTTTTTTTTTTTTTTTTTTTCAAGATCCGTCTTTCTTCTCTATCATCTAGCATAAGTGACATCTACCTCATTTCTGGTCAGAATTGCCTCTAAAATTGTTGTAAGCTTTTTGCTCATGTCATTTTAACTCCCATGGCTGGTCCATGGGCTAGTTATGACTAATTTTCACTTAGTGTGAGGATAACTTGACATATTTAATGCAATGATGTCTATGTCACATCACCAGGTACTATCTTTTGCACTCACTTGTAAATGAAAAAAAAAAGTAGTAGCTGGGGAGTATAGTTACTAAGATCTAAAAGGTTCCCGTCTTTTCTGGTTTGTTATGGATGTACCACCCCTTTTATGTATCTTCACAAAGGCACGTGTTCGAATTTCTTGAGGCACTTTAGAACCTTCTACTTAATGGTGACAGCACAGGTCGATTTGAATTCTTAGCTGAAATGAGGTATTTTACTCAGTCTTATGACTGGGTAGTACTCCAGATCACGGGTGCAACCAGAGTCAATACAGATACTGACTCTGGGTACGACATAGTGTCAGTTCTTACGAAATCTTATTGTGGTTTTATGTATCAGAAAATAGATTTCTGAAATCCTCTAACTTAGAGTTCTTTAGGTCTGAGACTTCAATAGTTTTAAGAATAATAATGACCATACTTGAGTTGGTAACAGATTTTTACCAAAAAAAAAAGAAAAAGAGAGAGAGAGAGAGAGAGAGAGAGAGAGAGAGAGAGAGAGAGAGAGAGAAAGAGAGAGAGAGAGAGAGAGAGAGAGAGAGAGAGAGAGAGAGAGAGAGAGAGAGAGAGAAAGAAATCAAAGCTTTAAATAATGCAGATGGCTTACAAAATATACTTTATTACTTATCAGAAGAAAATTTACAGTTTTATAAAATATCAGTGTAATTAATTGGTATAAAGCAGGTTTTACTTTACGCATAATACTTTATATAAGTTATAGCCTTAATCTTTACTTATCGATCTACACTTGCCTGTAATAAATCTGGGAAAATCTCAATAATACACAAAAGATACTTTGATGCTGCTTTCAGACAAGAGCACAGGTCCATTATAGAATCGGTTTCAATCTACAGATTAGTACACCTCCTGGGTAACAGCAGTGTGTACTAAATCCGGAGAATTCTCAATAGTATTCAATTCATTAAATACAAAAGACACTTAGGTGCTGCTTTCAGAGCACTGGTCTATATACAACGGGTTTCCATCTACAGATTATTACTTCACATGACGTTAACAGCAGGTAATTAAAAGGGTTTTGATAGTAGCTTAGACATCTGCCAAACTGGTGGTTTGTGCTGTATTAGGTGCCTCACTCTAGAATTCTGTGTTGGCTTCTGTATTTTCAGCGTGTGGAGAAAGTATCAGAATTTTATAAGCTTGTTCAGTAACTTGAACACTAATCTTATTTTTCAGGGCATTTTCCTGCTACTCTTACCCTATCAATAGCTCATTTTCTTTTTCTCACTCGATTTTGCTGTTTTTCTTGCTGTCCAAATGTCCTCGCATGGGTAGCACATTGGAAGTAGGTAGTATATAGTCCCAGTACAATGACAACCACAGATTTATTCGTTAATTTCTAAAGGGACGATTTATACATGAGTATTTTATTATTTATTATATTTGAGAATTTCCCCTAGACTTAGAGGAGTCCAATTTTCCCTTATAATCTTGGGGTTCCATCAAAATCTGTTGATAATGTGTCCTTGAGTCTGACCAAAAGTACATCGAATTTTTTTGATCGCTATTCACATGGGGATTACCATTGATGAAAATATGGTATTTTCCTTGAACACTGATTCATGAATCTCCTTATTGGTGATTTAGAAATTCTGAAGTAAATGGAAGGCAAAAGACAAAAGGCTACCGCTTAGATAGCCTTTTATCTTTCATCATGTGCAAAAACTTCTACAACTACATCCCAACATTGAATGTGGATATGATTGGTGTAAATGAATTCTAGAATGTTACTTTAGTACACTGTTAAGCACACTTGGGGTCCTATTTAAAATAAGGAACCTTTGATACATTTTAGGTAAGCAATAAAGAAAAGGAAATTATCAAAGAGTGGGAAATCAAATGAAAAAAACCTCTAGATTGAACTTGATGCTTATAAAGGTGTGGACCCAAATGGTATTTTTCCTCTCTTACCCCCCAAGTTGTCTATTATTTTCTTCAAGTTAGCAAGAAGGGGTTCTTTTTTCACTTGTTAGAGAATTTGTAATGCTACTCCATTAGGTAAATGTGTTTGTGTTAGCCCCAGCCCTGCTAATTACCACCCAATTTCAGTAACTCATAGATTATCTAATAAATGTTTTAAACGTCTTTTGGCAAAACGTATAAATAGCTATGCTGAAGGTGATATGTTCCTTAGTTTGACATTTGGCTTTTGTAAAGGCCTTGGGGCATGTGATGCCCTTCTTATAATCTCCAATGGTGTACAGAAATCCCTTGATTGTGGTCAGGAAGGTCATATGATTGGCCTCGATTTGAGTGTTACATTTGACCGTGTTAATAATGAAGCCCTTGTATTCAAACTCAAACAGTTGGGAGTAGGTGGGGCTTTTCTTAGCGTTATTATTAATTTTTTAAGTAATAGAATGCAAAGAGTTGTTGTAGCACCATAGTGAGTATAGGAATGTGAAATTAGATGTTCCTCAGGGTAGTGTCTGTGGCCCATTACTACTGTATATACAAATGATATGTGATTTGGCCTAGAAAACAAGCTCGTTGTATATGCAGATGATGCTACTTTTTTTTTCCATCTCCTGAATGTAGATCTACTAAAATCGGCGTATGTGTGTAAGTCGAGGACAGTGGCTCCTCACCATCGAGATCTCTGTATTAATAATGTTTCTTTAAAATTTTGATATCAAAATTACTTTTAAAACGCATTCGCTCTGTTTTTTCTTTAAATGCACAAAAATAGACTTATTGAGAAAATCTTAAGATTTGCATTGATCAGTCTAATCTGAAGAAATTTTCTAATTCTTTTATTCCTCCTTGTTTCGAGGATTATTTTCCCGTCTGGTCATCAGCTGTTGCCTGACATCTTGATTTACTGAACAAAAACTTTTATTAAATTTCCTATTCCTCATTTAGATATTAATCTCTGGAACCGTCGTTCAATTAGTTCGTTGTGCATGTTGCATGAGATTTTCCATAATTCTGGCCATCCTTTGCACTCAGATTGTTCCCAGACTATACCTCCTGTACATAGTCCTAGGTAGGCAGTTAATTTTAAGTCTTGCCTTCTCCATAATAACATAGTACTAGGTATGCATTTAATTCTCCATCATAAGGCTCAACACTACAGAGTATTCTAGAAATTTTACTCCAGTTGTGATCTGAATGTGGAATGATTTTCCTAACTGGGCAGTTGAATCCGTGAAACTTTTGGAGTTTAAACTTGCAGTGAGTGTTTTCACGTTGAAGAGGGTCAAAGAAGCCTCTCTCCCTATAGTGTATGTAGGACTCTGAAAAGAATAAAAAATAGGTATCTCTTTATATTTTACATATAACAAATCTAATTTAACGTTGTTGTTGATCTTAAGATATTTTTTATTCCTTATTCATTACTTTCACGTATATTTATTTTTTCCTTTGCTCACTGGGCTATGTTTCCCTGTTAGAGACCCTGGGTTTACATCATACTTATTTTCCAACTAGGCATAGCTAGTTATGATATATATATACACATATATATACACGTATATATATATATATATATATATATATATATATATATATATATATATATGTATATATATATACATATATATATGCATATATATATGCATATATATATATATATATATATATATATATATATATATATATTATTTTTTAATATTTCCATTTTCCTTAACAAAGATGGCTCCAGATAAGAACAACAAGTTACTGCCATGTTCGTCTTTTTAAGTGAATAATAGTGCAGTAAAATTTCTACAATACTTTACTTTAAACAAATACATAAAAGGCTTATCAGCAGTACATTGAACATTCCTATACATGTGGCATTTAACGTTATCGTGCGTGCACTCAATTTTTAGATTTGAGACCTTTCCTTCAAATATGTTATTCGCATAATCTTTGTAACCATTTAGATGCCTTCCTTTCATTCTACCTCTCAGGACTTTTGAAGTGCATCCTAGTGTCGTTTATTTTTGCCCCATGTATGAACCCACTAAAACTAACCTTTTTATCACTTCTGCACATCAGTTGGTGTCTCACCATATTAATTCTTCATACACAGCATTCATAGGGTATACACACCCATCATCCATACTTCACTTCCATAAAGAAGAGTACGCTTTAAAATCCCTCTGTACATTTCCACCTTGGCTTTCATGGTGTGACGGCACCGAGTAAGGTTGTGAACTCAAAGGCAGGTTGGAAACGACTGAGTTATATTATTGTAGAACACTCTCCTTATATACAAAACCTCAAGGCAACAGGACATAACAAGTTCACAAGACAGACAATATTACAGAGGAAAAACCAGACATGAATTTTCATGTTCGTTTTAGTGCGAGGGAAGAGCGAAGATACAAGCATAATATATACAAAAGGAATTATGTACAATTGTGTGAAACACGGTTGGTACATGGCTCCCCCCCTAAAAATGACATACTGTACATGTTGAATAGGGCGCCCTGATCTAGAGAGGCGAACTGTAGGCGGGTCATCTGGCAGAAGATAAGCAGGTTTTAGACGATCAATGGAGACCCAGTCTTCTTTGCCCCGAATGTTTAGGAGGAATGCTTTCGGACTGCGTCGGATCACAAGGAAAGGGCCCGTGTAAGGGGGCGTTAGTGGTGGCTTGCTGGTGTTGTTGCGCAGGAAGACGTGCGTTGCAGAATGCAAGTCCGTTGGTATGTGATGCTTTGCTGGGGGCTTGTAAGTCTGGCGGCACGAAGTAAATTTTCCCACGACGTGACGTATGCGCTGGAGATCGTCGGAGGAGGTTGTAGAAGGAAGAAATTCGGCAGGGACGACCATACACCATTTCAGCTGCCGAGACATCGAGGGCGTCTTTAGGAGTGGTCCTTAGTCTCAGGAGGACCCAGGGAAGCTGAGTAAACCAGTTGCAATCCTTGCAGCAGGACATCAAAGCTGCTTTAAGGGTGCGATGAAAACGTTCAACCATTCCATTGGCAGCGGGGTTGTAGGCCGTTGTCTGATGTAGGGTGATGCACAGGAGATTCGCTAATGACGTCCACAATTGAGAGGTGAAAGTGGTTCCCCTGTCAGAAGTAATATGCTCAGGGATACCGAATCTTGAAATCCATCCAGAGAGTAAGGCAGATGTACATGAGGCGGAAGTTGCAGTTTCCATGGGAATGGCTTCAGGCCAACGCGTGGAGCGGTCGATGACGGTAAACAGGTAACGGTGTCCTTGTGATGTGGGTAGGGGGCCTACAACGTCGACGTGAATGTGTGCGAAACGACGCTGAGGTTGAGGAAAGGTGCCCACTCCTGAATCCGTGTGTCGATGTACTTTGGAAGTTTGGCAAGAAGTAAAAGCACGGACCCAATCCTTAGCATCCTTAGAAATGTCGTGCCAAATGAACTTTGCCTTCAGCAGCTGTGCAGTAGAATGACACGAGGGATGTGAAAGGCCGTGAATGAAATCAAACACCTGTCGGCGCATGGGAGCAGGAATCCAAGGTCGCGGTCTACCAGTACTGACGTCACAGAGGAGGGTGGTGTTGGAGTCTTCGAGGGGAAAATCTTCCCAACGGAGGGACGTGCAGGATGTCCTACAAGCTTGATACTCTGGATCCTGTCGTTGGGCTTCAGCCAGGGCGTTGTAATCCAATCCCAGTTGAACGGCAGCCAACGTGTTTCTTGACAGGGCATCGGCAACGGGATTCATTATCCCAGGGACGTATTGGAGGGTGCAATTGTATTCAGCTACGGCGGAGAGATGTCGGCGTTGACGGGCGGACCAGGCGTCAGACTGTCGAGTGAAGGCGCACACAAGAGGCATGTGGTCTGTGCGAATGAAGAAGGGCGTACCTTCTAAGAAATGGCGAAAGTGACGGACAGCCAAGTGCACCGCCAGCAATTCTCGATCGAAGGTAGAATGACCCGATTCTGCCTTGGACAGTTTTCTGCTGAAGAAGGCCAATGGGCGGGGCGAGCCTTTGACCACCTGCTCGAGTACTGCACCAATAGCGACGTCGCTGGCATCGGTGGAGAAAAGGAGAGGGGCGTGTGGGATAGGAAAAGTGAGAGCCGCAGCAGTTGATAGGGCCTTCTTTGCATTGCAGAAGGCTGCTTCTTGAAGGGGACCCCACTTCAGGTCCTTTGGCTTGCCCTTGAGGGAGGCATAGAGGGGAGCAAGAGTGGCGGCAATGGCTGGCAGAAAACGGTGATAATAGTTGATCATGCCCAAGAATTCCTGCAGAGCTTTGACGGTCAAGGCGCGGGGAAATTCTGAATGGCTGCTACCTTCTCAGGGAGGGGATGGACTCCTTCAGGAGTGATACGGTGCCCTAAGAACGACACTTCGTTGGCGCCAAAGGTACACTTGTAGTACCGGACAACAAGGCCGTTTTGTTGCAGGCGGTCGAGCACGATGCGCAGCTGACGGAGGTGTTCCTCTTTTGAGGAGGAGAACACAAGTATGTCGTCCACATAACATACACAGAAAGGGAGGTCCCCTAAGATGCCATCCATGAGACGTTGAAACGTTGCCCCAGCATTACGAAGGCTAAAACAGGAGTAATTGAAGGTATATGTACCAAACGGAGTGGTGATGGCAGTCTTGGGGATGTCTTCTGGGTTCATAGGCACCTGATAATACCCCTTCAGGAGGTCGAGCGTAGAGAAAACCTTCGCTTTGTGCAGGTAGGAGGTCACATCGGCAATGTTTGGGAGGTGGTAGTGATCCGGTTCTGTTTGCATGTTCAGGCGCCTGTAATCCCCGCACGGACGGAGGGAGCCGTCTTTCTTCAGAACGATGTGTAAGGGTGACGACCATGAGCTGGAGGCCTTTTGGCAAAGGCCCATTTTTTCCATTTCGGCGAACGTCTGTTTAGCGGCTGCCAATCGTTCCGGTGCCAGACGTCTGAATTTTGCGAAGACTGGGGGTCCCGTCGTCTTGATATGGTGATAAATACCGTGCTTGGCAGGAACCGTGGGCGTTTGGCGAATTTCTGGACGGAAAACTTCCGGGTACGACGTGAGTAGGTGGGCGTAGGCATCCGTGGGTGCGCTGATGTGGAGAGTGAGGTTAGAGGGGGCGGGTTGAAGAGGTGTCGACAAGTACGAGTCTGCGTTGACCAATCGTCGGTGGGCGACATCGACCAGAAGGTGGAAATGAGAGAGGAAATCCGCACCGAGGATTGGCATTGTGATGTCAGCAACGAGAAACTTCCAATTGAATTTACCGTTTCCGAACGATAATGTGAGGTTCTCGTAACCATAGGTGGGTATCGCAGATCCGTCGGCAGCTACTAAGCGGACGTCGGCAGATGTAGACAGACTACGTCGTGCCTTGAAGAGTTTCCTTGGCAAAAAAGAACGACAAGCACCCGTGTCTACCAAAAATCGCACGCCCGTTCCTGCATCCTGTAAAAAGAAAAGATTAGAAACATGGGAGGCCACCGCCACAAGCGATGGCCTACTTACACATTTTTTGGCCACTGACAATCCTTGGCACATTTCTTCGCGGTTGCCCCGAATCTGAAGTGGTAGTAGCAAAACTGCGGCGGATGGGAGGTAGTAAGTGGCTGTAGAAGTCGTTCGTTGGGGCGCGAGCGATTGGTGGGTGGTGGGCGGCTTTGTCGCCGCTTCGGCACGTCACGGGGTAGGCGTGTATGTCCTACGGCATTCATGTCAGCTTCGGTTGACGTTGAATAGGCATCCTCGTCGTCAGGGGTGGAGGCGTTGATGGAGGTCTTGAAGTGGCTGTCCATAAGGGCGTCGACTTTGGTCATCAAGTCCTTTATGGGTAAACTATCGACATCGGGTATGGCAGCGCGTACAGGTTCGGGTAAACGGCGTATCCAAAGGGCACGAAGTAGGTTCACCTCACGAGGAGAGCAGGTTGAAGGCGAGCGATACTGGTCATTTCCAAGAGGGCAAGCGAAGCCCTTTGGTCCCCCAACGGTTGTTGCGAGAGCTGAAAAAGCTTTGCTATACGGGCGACTAGCGACGGCGAGTACTGCTGCAGAAGGTATGCTTTGAGGGCGTTATACGCTATTGGGGTGTCTCCTTGTTCACAAAGCCAGTCGGATATTTCTGGGAAGGTGTCCTCGGGTATCGCCGCGAGAACATAATCCGCTTTGGTGATTGAGCGAGTCACGCCCCTGATACGGAAGTGGACTTCTGCGCGTTGAAACCAAGCAAACGCCACTCCGGTGGCGAACGGTGAAAGTTTCAATGGGGCGGCCGCAGCACCAACTGCTGTAGTAGGGTCCGTCTCCGTCATAGTACCAACGATGGAGGGGCGAGGGAGGTGGGGGTGGAAGGCAGTGGGAGCGAGTCGACTTCCGGGGTCACCAATGTGACGGCGCCGAGTAAGGTTGTGAACTCAAAGGCAGGTTGGAAACGACTGAGTTATATTATTGTAGAACACTCTCCTTATATACAAAACCTCAAGGCAACAGGACATAACAAGTTCACAAGACAGACAATATTACTGAGGAAAAACCAGACATGAATTTTCATGTTCGTTTTAGTGCGAGGGAAGAGCGAAGATACAAGCATAATATATACAAAAGGAATTATGTACAATTGTGTGAAACACGGTTGGTACAATGGACAACTTGAGTATCTTCCAAATATTTTGCACACATCCTACTATCTTTGCTTCTCTTACTCTGTGACTCTCCTCTTCTCTTATCTTTTCATCATACGTTATATTTACTCCAAAATACTTTATACTAATCCACCACTTCTATTCTTCCACTTTCTCTACTACATCCATTACTGTACCATCCTTACTTTTCTTTGTTCACATTACCTTATTCTCAACTTTCTCATATTTTAGACACTTTAAAATTTCTTGACAACTCCTGAAGTATCTTTCCATTGCCCCAAATCAGCACAGTATCATCTGCAAACATCAGTCATTCTTCATTTCGCTCGTAACTCATTATATTATCCCACAATTATATGCTAACATTCACTGACATTTTTTCTGACCTTTCACATAACTCCATCTATAAAGATGTTGAACTGCCTCATATATATGACACACCCCTCTATCGAACCCACTTTCACACAAAATCTGTCATTTATGCCATACATTCTCAATGCCCACATATTGCTTCTTCATTGATTTTAATATGAGATTTTTTTCTAGGTCCATGTATACTGTAATGCATGGGCCTACAACTTTTTCCCATTACTTTCAATCCTCTCTTAATTGTTTCAGAAAATGCAATTTATCCCTGCACGTCCTGTGGCCACGGGGGCATAAAAACAAGTAGAATAATCCTGTGAGACTTCAAAGAGGTGGAGCTGGGGGGAGAGTTACTGCTCCCCACACTCTAGTTTTGGGGAGTTTGAATGTGCGTGGATGTAGTACGATAGAGAGCAAAAGATGTGAAATTGGAAGTATGTTTAAGAATAGAAGGATGAATATATTGGCTTTGTGTGAGACAAAGATAAAATGGAAAGGTGAACTGATGTTTGGTGAAATGTCTGGTAGAGTGTCTGGGATTGAAAGGGGAAGAGCAAGAGAAGGTGTGGCTTTATTGCTGACTGAATGGATGACAGGTAAAGAAGTGGAATGGAAGGAGATATCTTCTAGGTTAATGTGGTTAAGGGTTAGGTTGGGTAGGGAATGTCGGGCTTTTGTCAGTGCGTATGGGCCAGGTTGTGAGAAAAGTGAAGAAGAGCGGAATGAGTTCTGGAATGAATTAACTAGGTGTGTAGAAGGAGTGGGTAGAAGGAATTATGTAGTTGTTATGGGTGACTTAAATGCTAGAGTGGGCGCTGTAGAGGTAGAAGGTGTCATTGGGAAGTATGGGGTACCAGGTGAAAATGAGAGTGGTGAAAGACTGGTAGATATGTGTGTTGAGCAAGAGATGGTGATAAGTTCTAGCTTTTTCAAAATGAAAGATAAAAACAAGTATATATGGGTAAGAGTGGCAAATGGAAGAGTGGTAGAAAGGGTGTTAATGGATTATGTGTTGATAACTAAAAGAATGTTTGGAAGACTGAAAGACGTGCACGTGTTTAGGGGTATGGCTAACGGTATATCTGATCATTTTTTGGTTGAAGGAAAATTAGTTGTAGCAAAAGAGTGGGGGAATAGAGTAGGTGGATGTAAACGGGAGCTAGTGAGGCTTGAAGAGCTAATAAAACCGGGGGTAAAAAGTAAATATCAAGAAAGGTTGAAAATGGCATATGACGAAGTGAAAGTAAGAGAAACTGGTAATTTAGAGGAGGAGTGGAAGTTAGTAAAAGAGAATTTTGTTGGGATTGCAAGTGATGTGTGTGGCAAGAAGTTTGTTGGAGGCAGCATGAGGAAGGCCAGTGAATGGTGGAATGAAGGAGTGAAGGTAAAAGTGGAAGAGAAAAAGAGGGCTTTTGAAGAATGGCTGCAGAGTAATAGTATAGAGAAGTATGAAAGATATAGAGAAAAATGTGGAAGTAAAGCTAAAATTAAGTGAGGCAAAGAGGACAGCTGACCTGAGGTGGGGTTAGGGATTGGGTCATTCATATGAAGAGAATAAGAAGTTTTGGAAAGAAGTGAATAGAGTAAGGAAGGCTGGTTCTAGAATTGAAGAGACAGAGAAAGATGGAAATTGAAGGTTGTTGAAGGTAGAGGAGGCAAGGAAAAGGTGGGCGGAATATTTTGAAAGTTTACTGAATGTTGAGGATAATAGGGAGGCAGATAAAATTGGTGTTGCGGGTGTTGAGGTGCCGGTGATGGGAGATAAGAATGAGAGAGATTACAAGAGAGGAAGTGAGGAGAGCACTAGATGAAACGAGAGTAGGAAAAGCATCTGGTATGGATGGTGTGAGAGCTGAGATGAAGGAAGGGGGTGTGACTGTACTTGAATGGTTGGTGAGATTGTTTAATATGTATTTTGTATTGTCAATGGTACCAGTAGATTTGGTTTGTGTGTGTATTGAACCACTATATAAGGGTAAAGGAGATGTGCATGAGTGTTTTAATTTAAGGGGTATTAGTTTGTTGAGTGTAGTTGGAAAAGTGTATGGTAGAACACTGATTAATAGGATTAAGGATAAAATAGAGAATGCAGTCTTAGAAGTACAGGGTGGTTTTAGAAGAAATAGGGGTTGTATGAATCAGATTTTTACATTTAGGCAAATATGCGAGAAATATTTAGCAAAAGGTAAGGAGGTGTATGTTGCGTTTATGAATCTGGAGAAAGCGTATGATAGAGTTGATAGGGAAGAAATGTGGAATGTGATGAGGTTATATGGAGTTGGTGGATTGTTGTTACAAGCAGTGAAAAGTTTCTACAAAGCTAGTAAAGCATGTGTTAGGATAGAGAAGCTTGGCCGATTAGTGACAGAATTTGGAAGGGTTTGTGAGAGAAGGAAATTGAGAGTTAATGTGGGTAAGAGTAAGGTTATGAGATGTACGGGAAGGGAAGGTGGGGCGAGGTTGAATGTCATGTTGAATGGAGAGTTACTTGAGGATGTGGATCAGTTTAAGTACTTGGGATATGTTGTTGCGGCAAATGGTGGAGTGGAAGCAGATGTACGTCAGAGGCTGAATGAAGGATACAAAGTGTTGGGAGCAGTTAAGGGAGTAGTAAAAAATAGAAGGTTGGGCATGAATATAAAGAGAGTTCTGTTTGAGAAAGTGATTTTACCAACTGTGATGTATGGATTGGAGTTGTGGGGAATGAAAGTGACAGAGAGACAGAAATTGAATGTGTTTGAGATGAAGTGTCTAAGGAGTATGGCTGGTGTATCTCAAGTAGATAGGGTTAGGAACAAAGTAGTGAGGGTGAGAACGGGTGTAAGAAATGAGTTAGCTGCTAGAGTGGATATGAATGTGTTGAGGTGGTTTGGCCATGTTGAGAGAATGAAAAATGGCTGTCTGATAAAGAAGGTGATGAATGCAAGAGTTGATGGGAGAAGTACAAGAGGAAGGCCAAGGTTTGGGTGGCTGGATGGAGTGAAGAAAGCTCTGGGTGATAGGAGGATAGATGTGAGAGAGGCAAGAGAGCGTGCTAGAAATAGGAATGAATGGCGAGCGATCGTGACGCAGTTCCGGTAGGCCCTACTGCTTCCTCCGGTGCCTTGGATGACCGCGGAGGTAGCAGCAGTAGGGGATTCAGCGTTATGAAGCTTCATATGTGGTGGATAACGGGGGAGGGTGGGCTGTGGCACCCTAGGAGTACTAGCCGAACTCGGTTGAGTTCCTTGTCAAGCTGGGAGGAACGTAGAGAGGAGAGGTCCCCTTTTTTGTTTCATTTGTTTGATGTTGGCTAAACCACAAAATTGGGGAAAGTGCCTTGGTATATGTACGTCCTTATTTGTGAAATCAACACCGTTCTCCCTTTAGGGTGTCTGTCTCCTACTTTACTTTCTCAATGAAAATCATGCCATGCACTTATCCTGGTATTTTGAGTAGTGTTATTTCATGTAATTTTTATAGTCATCTTTATAAATTTGTTTTTAATACAACACAACAGTTATTCTTGTAAACCATTCCTTCCCTCGGCTAGATATATCTGTCAAACCACGGTTAGCCACTGAATCACCTTATCACCACCATACTGCAGCTTCTTACTTTTAATCCC
>NC_090725.1:246256738-246269238 GCF_036898095.1 Palaemon carinicauda | reverse complement strand
ATTCCGTTTCGAACGCTGGATACGATTATGGTGTATTTGTATACGCCAGCTATTCTACAACTTTGCCTACAACAACAATTTTCAGTATTCTAATTCAATGACAATTTTCAAATTACACGTCTGAAAGTTATTCCAACAAAAATAAAGTTTAAGGAATTACGGAAGTAAATGTGGAGCTTTTGATAAAACACCATAAGAGAAATATAATAAAAATACAACATATTATGTGCGGCTATTGTACAGTTAAAATATTTTTCAGTGATAGCCTCGCGCAAAGCCGCTAAAGATAGAATGTTAATTTTGTACTGCACAGGTTTCATACATGCTCATACGCTGTAACGGTTTTGATTTTTTATCTTATCACTCGCTCTTCCCTTAATAGACCATCCTGCATTATCATGCTAGGTTCATGTTCTGTTATGTTTGAGTTTTTGTGACGTTCTTGCTCGCAAGTCGATGTACATGAACTCTATGACTGTTTAATAAAGTATAGTTGCCTTCACCTCACTTCTTAGTTATTACCTAACTGATGCCTCTCATATTGGTGACCACCACCAAAGTATCCAACTCTCTCCGGCCTTTCCCTTCAGTGTTGTGTCTTACTGTTTGATGATGCCACCCTCTGACACTCCCCCTGAAACTACAGCCCTTTGTCAGTACAGAGGTATTCGCCTGGTGTCAGCGGGCTGAGGTGCAGTTTTGCATTTATAAGGGCTTGACTCGCTCAAGCACCAAACAAGACTATGTTCTTGCAGCGATTCCCGAAAACACTTTCCCGGAAATATCGGATTGGCTTTGCGACCAAGGGGACACCCTCAAAGCATACCTCCTGGAGCAGCCCTCACCATCGCCAGCCGCCTGTATAGCCAAATTTGTTCAGCTCTCTCAACAACTGTTGGGGTACCAAAAAGCTTGTCCCCCTCTTAGGGACATAACCAGTATCGTTCACCTGCAACCTGCCACAGATGGCTCTCCTCGTGAAATTAATCTACATCGTGTCCTTTGGGTATGGCTCATATCTGAAATTGTATGTGCTGCCATCCCCGATATCGATATTTTGCCCTGAAAGACCAAATGAGGAAAGTCAATGCCTTTATGGGCAGCCACTTGCCCACCTTCAAGACCTCCATCAATGCCTCCACTCCTGATGAAGAGGACGATTCAACAATGACCGAAGCTGACATGAATGCAGTAAGACAGACGTCCAGCCCATAACGTGCCAGTGCGGCAACAAACCCCCCTCCCCCCCACATATACCATCCCTTGCTTACACTCCACCCTATGACCTCTCCAGCCCCTTACTTATGCCATCGGCCGCAGTTATGCTACTACCACTCCAGATTCGCAACTGCTGCGAAGAAATGTGCAAACGGTTGTGAGTGGCCAAAAAATGTGCAAGAAGGCCATCGCTTGTTGCGGTGGCCTTCCCTGTCACTAATCTTTTCTTTTTATATGATACAGGTACAGGTGTGTAATTTTTCTAAGACACGGGTGCTTGCCATTTTCTTCTGCTAAGACCACTCTTCAAGACACGACATAGTCTAAGTCTGCCGATGTCCACCTGGTAGATGCCAACGGATCTGCAATACTCACCCACGGTTATGAAACCCTCACATTATCGTTTGGAAACGAAAAATATATTTGGAAGTTTCTCGGTGCGGATATCCTCTCACATTTCCACCACCTGATTGATGTACCTCACCGTTGGTTAGTCGACTCGGATTCGTACTTCTTGACAACTCTCCAACCCGCCCCCTCCGACATCGCTCTCCACATCAGCACACAAACGGATACCTACGCCTGTCGTCCTCACGTCGTACCCGGAAGTTTTCCATCCAGAACTTCGTCAAATGCCCACGTTTCCCGTCAGACACAGTATTTATCACCATCTCAAGATAACGGCGCCCCTAGTGTTCACCAGATTCAGGCGTCTACCATTGGATTGTTTGGCAGACGCTAAACAAATGTTTGCCGAAATGGAAGAAATGGGCCTTTGCCCAAAAGTCTCAAGCCTATGGTCGCCACCTTTACACATTGTCCTGAAGAAAGATGGCTCTCTGCATCCATGTGAGGATTACAGGTGCCTGAACATGCAGACAAAACCAGATAACTGTCCCCTCCCAAACATCGCCGACGTGACCTCCTACTTGCAAAAGGGGAAGGTTTTTTCTACGCCCAAACTCCTGAAGGGGGATTATCAGGTGCCCGTGAACCAAAAAGACATACCCAAGACTGCCATCACCACCCCCTTTGGTACATACAGCCTCAATTTCTCCTATTTTGGCCTTTGTGATGCTGGGGCCACTTTTCAATGCCTCATGGAGGGCATCTTAGGGTACCTCCCCTTCTGTGTATGTTACGTGGACGACATACTTGTGTTCTCTTCCTCCATAGAGAAACACCTCCATCACCTACGAATCATGCAAGGCTGCCTACAACAGAACGGCCTTGTAGTCAGGTATGACAAGTGTACCTCTGGCGCCAACGAAGTACCTTTCTTAGGGCACCGCATCACTCCTGAAATAGTCCACCCCCTCCCTGAGTAGGTAGCACCCGTTCAGAACTTCCCCGCGCCCTTAACCGTCAAAGCACTGCAAGAATTCTTGGACATGATTAAATATTAACACCATTTCCTACCAGCCATCGCCGCCACTCTTGCCCCCCCCCCTCTATGCGTACCTCAAGGGTAAGCCAAAATACCTGAAGTGGGGTTCCCTTCAAGGAGCAGCCCTCTGAAACGCAAAGAATGCCCTATTAACCGCTGCTATTCTCACTTTTCCTGTCCCACATGTACCTCTCCTTCTCTCCACCGATGCCAGCGACGTCGCATTGGTGCAATACATGAGCATATGATCAATGGTTCGCCCCGCCCATTGACCTTCTTCAGTAGAAGAGAGTTCAAGGCAGAATCCAGCCACTCTACCTTTGACCGGGGATTTCCGACTGTCTGTCACTTTCGCCACTTCTTGGAAGGTACGCTCTTCGTCATTCACACGGACCACATGCCTCTGGTGTATGCCTTCTCTCAACAGTGGTTGAATACAATTTTACCCTTCAACACATCCCTGGGAAAATGAAGCCCATTGCCGATGCCCTGTCAAGAAACACAGTACTGGCTGCCATTCACCTGGGATTGGATTACAGTGCCTTGGCATAAGCCAACAAAAAGATCCAGACTATCAGTCATGTAGGACATCGTGCACATCCCTCGTTGTGAAGACGTCCTCATCTACAACTCCTCGACTATGATGCCAGTACTGGTAGACCTAGATTGTGGATACCTGCTCCCATGCGCCGACAGGCGTTTGGTTTCATTCATGGCCTTTCACATCTCTCATGCCAATCTACTGCATAGCTACTGAAGATGAAGTTCATTTGGCACTGCATTACTAAGGATGATATGGTTTAGGTCCGCGCCTATATTTCATGCCAAACTTCAAAAGTACATTGTCAGTTTCAGGAGTGGGTACCTTTCCCCAACCTCAGCATCATTCTGCCCACATTAATGTCGATGTAGTAGGCCCCCTACCCACATCACAAGGACATCGTTACCTGTTTACCCTCATTGACCACTCCACTCGCTGGCCTGAAGCCATTCTCATGGAAACTGTAACATCTGCCCCATGTACATCTGCCTTACTCTCAGGGTGGATAGCGAGATTCGGTATCCCTTAGCATATTACTTATGATAGGGGTACCACTTTCACCTCTCAATTGTGGACATCATTAGAAAATCTCCTGGGAATCACTTTTCATCAGACAACCACTTACTACCTCGCTGCCAATGAAATGGTTGAAAGTTTTCATTGCACCCTTAGAGCAGCTTTGATGTCCCGCTGCAAGGACTCTAACTTGTTAACTCAGCTTCCCTAAGAACCACTCCTAAAGAGGCCCTGAATGTCTCAGCATCTGAAATGGTGTTTGTTGACCTGTTGGTCATCCCAGCCAAATTTTTCTGTCTACAGCCTCCTGCAATAATCTCTAGTATCTCCGTCACTTTGTGGGAAATTTTACTTCTTGCCGCCAGACTTATAAGCCCCCAGTGTAACAACAGATACCGGCAGATCTACACTCAATAATGCATGTTTTCCTTAGCAACGACACCAGCAAGCTACCACCCCGGGCCCTTTCCTCATGATCCGTTGTACACAGAGAGCATTCTTAATTAACATTCGTTGCAGAGAAGACAGGGTCTCCATTGATTGCCTAAAACCTGCATATCTCTTGTCAGATAACCCGCCTACAGTACGCCTCTCTAGAGTAAGGTAGCCTATTTCACATGAATGTCATACACGCTCGTACACTGTAACGGTTTTGATTTTTATATTATTACTCGTTCTTCTCAGCACTGTTGATAGACCAACCTGGGTTATTGTGTTAGCTCATGTTCTATTATGTTTGAATTTTTGTGACGTTCTTGCTTTCAAGTCACTATATAAACTCGATGATTGTTTATAAAGTTTAGTTGCATCACCTCGCCTCTCAGTTATCACCTAACTGGCGCCTCTCACAGTGTTGAGACCCAAGTGTCTAGATACGAGGAGCTTTTACTGTATAAGATCTTAGTTACCAACTCGGCAACCTTATGGTAACTGAAATGGCCTACAACATTACTGTTGCTGTCGCAAGAAAACATCTTTTTATAACATACCTCATGTAATATGTTCCCACCTTAATGTTATACAACTTTGATTCAGAGTTATTACATTTGAGTCTCTCTCTCTCTCTCTCTCTCTCTCTCTCTCTCTCTCTCTCTCTCTCTCTCTCTCTCTCTCTCTCTCTTTTAAAATGGTAGGGACAAACTATTCGTAATTGCTTTGGATGACGTTCTTATATGAAAATTGTGGGATGTATGCCATTAATTTTGTTTTCATTTACATTCCTCCCAATTTTCATACAATTGCATTTTCTGTGTGCATTTAGCTGTTTAATATCATCGATACATACTGTGATTGATTCTAAATGTTATCTAATACCATTTGCTTAATTATGAAAGTATAAAAGGGTGGTTGTGGTTGTCGTCCTCGATAGTATACTATACACAATCCATTTATAGAGAATTGAATTGAGAGGCTCTGAAATACTAACAAAACACAATCTCAAGAAAAAAAGTGAGTTCTGCTGGCATTTCCATTAACGGAGAATCTTTTTGAAGTTTGAAGTCCGGTGTGCATTTCCCCGAGATTAATTTTTAACTCTTGCTGTTCATGTCACTTTTTTTTTTTTTTCCAACTCTTCGAGTCCAACGATCAGCCATTTGAATAGCATGTTGGCAGTGTGTGCAAATCAGAAGGATTTTAAGTTAAATCTTCGTCTCTTGCTATCGAAATTTCGTAAAATTTCTTCTGAAAAAATTTTTCCTTCGACAAAATGATAAAACTACATTTCGTAGGAGCGTTATTTTTCAGTCATTTCATGTATAATGAAAATATTTCTTACTACAGTATATACATTTACTCGAAAACCTAGATATATTATTTTGTATAAAGTGTACATGTCTATATGCTGTTTGTAAGTATAATAGAAATATTAAATGTACGTTTGTATTTTTCTAAAAATTGGAAAAGGAGAAAGGTCTTTCACATACTCATTTATTGAAATTTTAACTAATTATTAATATTGCGATATTTATTGTAATTTTAAATGAATAGATGTCGAGATGTAATATGAAAATACCACTATTTCCGAAGAAATCTTTGTTATGCAGTATATATTGGTGAGTGAAATATGTGAAAAATAATGTGTCGATGAATGACTCATCTTAGGAATTAAAGAAAACAGACAACTTTATTATTTTAGGAAATTCCCAAGGCTTAATGTAGGACTCGATGGCGTAGTATTGTTGAAGTTCCTTTTTAATTTCTTATAATGAAGAACAACTTACCGAATTCGGCAGAATATAGTAATTACATATAGACCTCTGTATCCTAAGCACTTGAATAATTTGTATATATCCTCCTTAGTATCTTAAACTTGAAAACCTAACCTGAATATCTAGGTAGATTGTACTACTTTTTGGTCAGAATAGTCTCGATGTTCAATGTATTGTGTGTTCTGGATTTTCCAAAGTTTAGAGTACCAAGTTCGTATATCCTAGCAGGCTATGTTACTTTCATAAAGACTTCTGTAGCTAAAAAAAATTGTAGAGTTGCGCAAATATGCAATTCGTTCTTGTTACTTCTTTCACAAAGCCTTCTGAAGTTTAAGGTTCTTTGTGATTGTCTGACTATGGAATTTGTTCATGATTTTCTCCAGATTGAAAACCAAGACTTCCAGATCTTGCTACATCATGAAGTTATCTATAGCCTAGAGTTGTTTGAATGATGTGAATATGAATTTTCTTTTTCTGTTTCTCAAGATTAAGATGGTATAAAAGGTTAGGAAGAGTAAAGGTAAACAGTAATTGCGTGGGGGGGGGGGAATTGAGGACATGAAAAGTTTTGAATGAAAAAAAAAAATTCGAATAAAAATGGTGTGCGGATCACGTCTAATTATTGAATAGTTGTATGAGAATTTTAAAGTAAAGGTAGAAAGCTGTGTAGGAGTCTAGAATAAATCTCATGACAGAATCGAAGAAGAGGGATGTATGGTACAGAAGATAAAATATTTTCATCTTGAAAATTGTGTTTTAGCATATTTAGTCAAGAGGTGGACTGCTCCTGTGTAAATCTGGGTCTGAGACGGCTGAAATGTCTTCTTAGTTGTTTGATATACTTATGGGTAGAACGATGCAAAAAGAAAGAAATGAAAATAGATGTAGGTATAGGGAAAAATGTGTACTATGAATGGAATGTAAAATGAATGATCCTTGCTGATAATACAACACCGATTGGTGGTAGTGAATATAAGCTACACGGAATAATGACAATTTCTGTAAGTGTTTGCAACAAAATAATGAAAATAAAAGTGAGTTAAAGTAAGGTTATAAAGGTAAGGGGCTATTATGAAAATGAACCAGTGAATGCTGATATTGATGGTTGAATGCTAGAGGAAGCTCATCTGATTCATATACGGTAGGTATTTAAAAATAAATATAATAAAAAATGATAAGATGAGAAAGTGAGTGATAGAATAGAGGAAGCAGACTAGTAGAGTAATGAAAAGTACCAGAATATAGGCAAAAGATTGAGAGGACATGAGGGAATATATCAAGACATTATTGACCTAGCTTTCCATTTCGTTAGTGGAGTGTGAATGTTGATGGCAAATGTAAGGAAAAAGATGAACACTTTTGAGAAGACTTTTTTGCTTACCATAATTATGTGGTGTAAGGAGAATCGAAAAGATGAGAAAAGTGAAGATTTGTATTTGTGGTTGGAAAAAATAAAATTGGTATAGGTGAAATGGTAGATCAGTGTTTTGAGATGGTTTAGCCATGTTGGGAAAGTAGAAGATAATTGTTTGATGACTAGTATTTATAGTTCGAAAGTGTTGATAGGAATGAGAGAAAGTTTCGGCTATGATTGCTTGGAAAAGGTATTGGAAAGGAAGGTTCTTATCATCTTGCTAACGCCAGATAGATGTGAATGTTTGTGTATAGGGGTGATCAACTTGTTTTACGTTTACATATTATGCAAGTGTACCAAGCTCTGATATTTTGGATGTTTCATGTACAAGAGGTGCTTTCATTATTAATCAGCTGAAGTATGACTTGCAGAGAAAAGTCTCTCTCTCTCTCTCTCTCTCTCTCTCTCTCTCTCTCTCTCTCTCTCTCTCTCACCAACCCCAACCTCGCTTGGTAAGAGACTGATGTCTCGCCAGGTAAATCCTGAACTGTAGATTAGCAGTTAGGTTCCGACTTCTTTTATGGCTTCTTGTGGCATGGTTGGAAGCAGCCTGGCCTTTCATTAGAAGGGGCTAGGGTTCGATCCCAAGTATGAGGTAGAAATTTATTTCTATTTGAGCACGATATTGTGTTGATATTTATCAATATTGACTTATTAGGGTTAATTTGAATGAATTACTATCAATTGTGTCACCTGGTGGGCTGGGAAGTCGGGGAAAACCGCTAGTAAGAGAGTGATGTCTCTCCAGGTAAATCCTGAACTGCAGATTAGCAGTTAGGTTCCGACTTCTTATATGGCTTCAGGTGAAATGGTTGGAAGCGACCTGGCCTTTCATTAGAAGTGGCTAGGGTTCGATCCCAAGTATGAGGTAGGAATTTATTTCTATTTGAACACGATATTGTGTTGATATATATCCATATATATATATATATATATATATATATATATATATATATATATATATATATATACTGTATATATATGCATATATATAGATATATATATATATATATATATATATATATATATATATATACATGTGTGTGCATACAGTATATATTTCTATACATATTTAACATAGATAAATATCCATCACAGGGGTAAAAAAATCATACATCTATACATACAGTAGTTGTCCCTATCTAACCAAGTTATTGTTTGTTATTATTGGAACGTTTGTCTTTACAGGAGTGAACGTCGCAGAGATCTACCTGTGTCTCTTGTCATCATTAGTGCATGCACCTTTATTTGGTAAGTAGGCCTACTGGAAATTTATTTCAGAGATGATGAAACTAGCTTAGGCGTTTTCATGTAGTATATTTTATGTATGTTAACCTTCCTTTGTCCCCTTTTCCCGTGATGTATAAGTGTAGTCATCTGAGGTTAATTAGGATTGAACTTCTCGACCCAGCTGGAATTTTTATTATTATACGAACAACGCCTACTCCATGAGGTAGTGTGCGCATGTACATTCATGAATATAATACGTTGCGTGTTTCTGTTCATACGTTTTATATCATTCATCCTCACTAGACACTCAGTAAACGACATTTATAAAATAAATGGAAACGAACACCAGGGTTTGAAAGATCGAGGTAGCCATTCAGTTTGCAGAACAGGGGTTCTCTCTGAAGATATCTCCACCATGTAAAGAATTCGTGGTCAAACCCCGGGCAATATTCAATAGAGCAGTTCGGAATATAAAAATGGTTAATAAGGGTTTTCATGTCATAAGCAAATTTAACCAATCCTGCAGATGCATTCAATGTTCATATCTTTTAAGATATGTTGAAATACTTTATATTTCAGGGGCTAAATCAAGTTTTCAAAATTCGCTGCTCATTTATGAAGGTATTACTCATTGAATTCCACTTAGTAAAGTCATGCTGTTGCATCCAACGGAAAAAAAAATAAATGTATGCTTACGCATACGGACGTTTATTGCAAATTAAAAACAAATCATGCTTCTCTAAAAAAAAAAATTCGATTTGGACGGAATATTTACTATCTTTAGAAAATGCCTTGATGTATTATACATAAAAGGAAAAGTTTTTTGTTCTTATTTTTAGAATACTGTACATTAGACCATTCGATTCTAGACTTTATCAGGTTTGTAATTAACTATTCATATCATCATCATTATCATCATCATCAGTCGTTACTAGTCCACTGCAGAACAAAGGCCTCAGACGTGTCTTTCCACTTGCGTTCGTACATGGTCTTTCTGTGCCAGTCCACACCCGCAAAATATCTTCGTTTGTTAATCTATCGTATTCCCGTCCTATCCTTGCTTCTTTTAGGTTGGGAAAATGTAGGAATTGATGCTAATGGGGGATACATTAACAACTTAAGATTTGCAGATAACATAGTTGTGTTTAGTGAATTATGGGAGGAATTACAAAAGATTATGGAGGATTTGAATAGAGAAAGTAGAAATGTAGGACTGGAAAATAATGTGAGTAAAACTAAGATAATGTTCAATGAAAATACAGACACGACCAATACTTATGGATGAAACTCTGGCGATTATTAATCAATGTACGTACTTAGGCCAGACAGTACGTGTTTCCCCAGGACACGAGACCGAAATTAAAAGGATAAGCATGGGATGGAGAGCATTTGGTAAACAAAATGAACTTATGAAAAGTGAAATGTTACTTTTTCTAAAAAGAAAAATATTTAATGAGATGGTCCTACCAGTATTAATTTACGCATCAGAAACTTGGAGCCTTACTAAAGCCTTAGAACATAAGCTAGTTATAACTCTAAGAATATTAGTATGAATAATGATGGGCATAACACTAAGAGACAGAGAAAGAGCAACATGACTACGAGAGCAAATTAAGTAGAGGATATTCTAACATGTAAGAAAAATATATGGACATGGGCAGGACATGGTATGTAATGAGAAGGACAGACAACAAATGGACATTAAGAATTACAGAATGGGTCCCTAGAGATTGAACAAGAAACAGGAGAAGGAAGAGAAAACGATGGATTGACAAACTAAGAAAGTTTACGGGTTTGGACTGGCACAGGAATACCATGAACGGACACAAGTGGAAGGACATGTTTGAGGCCTTTGTTCTGCAGTGGAATAGTAATGGCTGATGATGATATATACATATATATATATATATATATATATATATATATATATATATATATATATATATATATATATATTCATTATACTATAGTCCCGTGGTCTGGGACTGGTAAGATGAACAACCTCTCAAGTTCCAAACTCACCTGTTTGTTTAATTGTAATCTTTTACACTTGAAAATATTGATACCCTAGCTCTGAGACAGTTATATAGACAGTAATACCTAAGAGCACCGAATATCCAAAGGTCTCTTAAGTACACTCAAAAGATAACTGGGTATTTTTTTTACTAAGAATTATTCAAAACCATCTCTCACTACCATTTTTTAACAGGATACGAGCGAGTGCCGAAATAAACACGAGTGATTGGAATAATACACTTTACAAAAATAAATATATTCTATAAAAATTACAACACTTTGAAAGAATTTACATAAAAAAACTGGAAATATTAAGTCTGAACAAAACTGAGATTGAGACAAAGATGTTACGCTCTGAAAATTATATAATCACCTCACTTGAAATAATAAATCTGAATAAAAATCTAGACTAAGACAAAGAAAAAAAAAACTTATGAAATTTATACAATCACTTGTTTCACTTGAAGTTGAATTTTACTAACACTCACCACAACACAATGCTTTAAAACACCTGGATAATTTTCAGCAACGTTTTAACACATGTTATACGCTGGGGCACAAAATCACTTAAGAGGGGACACACTATAGGCACTAGACAGAGAGGGAATTTTGGATCTTTCACAGGACGACTGTTTCTCTTCTGCTTCTATGGGGGCCGCATATATATGACTTGGCTACTTCCAGAATATTCTAGGTTTGAGATCTGGAAGCTTGGAGGTTGACCTAAGGGCATAAGGTTGCCAATGATTACTCTCTCGGACGCGTACCAACGCAACAAAGAGACGACTCTCTCAGCTCTCTCGGCCCACCTATGTCCTTGGAAATAAAAAAAAGATAAAATCTCACGCTGGGGTTTTCGAGAACCTTCCAAAACATGTGGCAAATATAAAAATTGCATATTTTCTCAGAAACATGATACAATACCTCATAGAAATATAAAAATGGTTTACATAAGCCCTTGTTCATATCTTGTATGGATCATATAATACTCTTAAACAGATTATGTAAGACTTCGAAACAAAATATGTGAAATAAAAAGTTAATTCTTAAAAATAATGTAAATTTACATATATTGACTTGAATGAAGAATACAATGAAATTAACAACCGAAGTTTTACGTAATTTACATACAATACTTATATCTACATGAGAGGAACTTGCCTTAGGCTATTCACTTCTTCAATGCACATATGAAAACATGAATAAAAGTCCAGAAAATCTTATTTACTCCATGCTAGACCAGCTTCGTAAGAATATATATATATATATATATATATATATATATATATATATATAAGATTCAATACAATTAAACGTATACAGTATAGGGCTAACACTCTCTCTCTCTCTCTCTCTCTCTCTCTCTCTCTCTCTCTCTCTCCATTTAGGCAGGATGGGAATAACAAATCTTTCCCACCAGTCTGCAAATGTTTGCTAAAACGCTCACTCCTGTGGCATTTATACTTTTGCCCTCTGTAGATCATTCATTCATATGGGTCTAGGGTCGAGGCAAAGGGGAGTTGGGAAAATATTGAACGATGCAAGGAATTCTCTAAGAGGAATATTGTCCCTTCAACCCATTTATTATTTATTGTGGAAAAACAGTATTGCACGTTGCTTTTTGTTTGTCTTATGAATGCCCGATTCCAATATACCTTTAATATTCGGAATAATGATTGTTTATGTCAGCACCCTCTCGGCAGCCGCAGGAAACTTGATTTATTTATGACTCGGTATCCATACAAGTCATTCCAATATTAGAAAATGCAAAATGTGATACAAAGACGTGGAGTATATAGTATTGTCCAGCATACACTATATAGTATATGAATTCCCATGGTTTCCAGATTTTATTCGTAACGATATGAAGATTGAGGTGAATATTTTTGGGAGTTTGGGGTATTTCAACTAAAGTTTGTAGAATAGTACGGTCACATGTTTGAAGGGGAAATGAATAATACATAGTGT